>NW_024582619.1:0-109099 GCF_018398535.1 Haplochromis burtoni | reverse complement strand
TGTGTGTGTGTGTGTGTGTGTGTGTGTGTGTGTGTGTGTGTGTGTGTGTGTGTGTGTGTGTGTGTGTGTGTGTGTGTGCATTAATATGAATGTGCATAATGTCAACACATAATATTTTTCTATGTATGTTTGTGTAACTACCAGAGAGTCTCTGTAGGTTCCCCGTCTGAGCTGCTTCTCCAAAGCCTCCGCTTGGTTTCTTACTTCCAGCTCGTACACTCTGCGACTGCCCTGCGGCACAAAAAAAGTTTATTTGCAAACTATACAAAAATTGTAAGAGGCTTAGCAGGTCATGTTTATCCTAGTGCTGGTCAACCGCTCTCCATCTTTGTCCTCTCACCTGCTTGTGCTGCTGGCGATGCAGCACCCCTCTGTTTCTTATTCTAATTAAGTCCAAAGATGAAATTGCTGACAAAAGAACCAGAAGCTCCGTTTTCACTCAAAGAATTACGTGGAGTGATTTTTAAAGATAAGATAAGAGAACCTTATTAGTCCCACACATAGGAAATTTGTTAAAAGTAAATCTTGAGAAGAATATGGCCTGTTCCTGTCACAGATTACAGGGTTTGTTTAAAACTTTATTCATCTGTGTTTTTAACCCGTTCCAACTTTAAGACAGTTTTAGGGTAACTACTAATTATTGATGATTTCAAGCTGATCTGACTGGAAACAAAGCTTGGAAGCTTAAAATGTACTTTGTTAATTAAAAAAGAAAAAATAAATGAATGCAATAGTATTTTGAAACTATTACAGTCGCACTGTAGGATTGTTAAAGTTTGGTTTATTTACCATAAACCAAAAAACCTAAAATAGTCCAGTAAGTTTTCTTAATTTCACAGGCAGAAAAACGTAAGCTTTCCCAATGCATTACACTCACATCAATATACTCCTCGTCCAACTTGATATTCTTCTCCATTGCTTGCAACACTTCTATCTGGAACCATCGAAACTGCAGCAGGAAGAAAGAATTCAACTGGAACAGTGATGAACCATCTGTCCTCTTGTTTAAACACAGGCTTTAATTATCAGGTTCATTGTGCTGTTTGACTAAATCTAAATGCAAATGTAGTCCTTCCTCAGGCCAGCTTTGTAATCAGAGGCCATGCTTTGATTATTCATAGCACAATTAGGCACAGGGGTTTTAGTGTCAAAAGAAAAATAACATACAGGGACAAACTAGTGTCCTCGAGGCTTTATGTAGCTAACTTCGATGAAGCAGTTTGTAAGAAGTGAAATCTGCTTTTACCAGCATCCTATAAATGCTGAAGTCACAAATTCAAAGATCTGGGGACAAACTGGGGAAGTTACATTGAAGCAAAATACTAATTGTAGCTGTTTTTACTCATCATTTGAAAAATAATGTATAGCGGTTATTATTCTGTCAAATATAGCTTAATACCCACCAAGCATTATTTTCAGTTTGGTAAAAACTTTCAAGCAAACAAAATTAAATTCACAGAAGTAGAACTGCTGTATGTAGTATTTTAAAGACTGCAGGGATCAGCATTTACTGAGGAAATGTACCAACCACTCCCTCCATCTCTGCAGTGAGCCTCCTCTGTGTTTCTGAAATCTGGATCAGGACATCCCCTGTTCAAAGAAAAAAAAACAATTCTGTACGGAAAAATATTTGAAGAAAGCGAAATCTTATTGGGAATGTCAGTAATTTGATCTAAAACTTTAACACAGTGTAAAACCACTTGAGCCATGAACGAGTCCGGTTGCTACGATGGTGGAAAGTTAGCCAACCCTATATACTGTGGGCGCCTCCGGCCTTGTCTATTGTCAAGGATTGCGGTTGAGCTAATAAACTGAGTGGAGCTGAAAGACTGCCCTCATCTATAATTCAGTGGCTGCCACTCAATAGGGCTCCTGGTCACGCTGTGGTTCCCTGACCTTCACAGTTAGCCAACCTACCGAAACCACATGTATGCTAGCCAACACTGTCTTAATAGTAGCATAAAGCTAATTACCGCTGAAGAATGATAACACACATCTCTAATGACAAAGGGAAAGCTTCCATAAAATATAGTGCACACACACTAGCTAAAAAAATCAGTAAATACACACACACACGTATATGTAGCCTATATGTATGAAAAGAAGGAGAGTACAATTGAAATTTACTTTGTGTGGTTTAAAATCTAGACTGTGTTTGTGCAAGTGCAGTGTCTCAGTAGAGCACTCTTGATAACGATGCTTCTCTAATGAAAGCAATAAATCAAGGGTGAAACCTGTTTAGTAATGAGTCACAAATACACACACTCGTACCAAGGGAGCGAGATGAAAGTGTGTGAAGTGCCTGGTCGCCCATCTTAGCCACAGCGCTGAAATAGGCCTCACTGCAAACGCCTAAGGCTGCAACATACAGACATCGAGAGACAAATGTAGCTTTTCACATTTAGACAAATCAAACTGACAAATCTATAAACTCTACAGTAACATCACAACCACTTAAACTGCTTCTTATTGTGTCGAACAGTTCTGCTTTTATTCATTACTTTTAAAAGACTGGCAGTGTTATTTGATATGTGATTCTGGTCTAAGAATAGCCTCGTGCCACTTGGTATAGTTTTACGGCACAGCCCCACTGCCCTGTGGCTGATAGCCTGAATTGTTTTATCAGGCACAGAGATGCATGAATGATGCATGCTGCTTGCACTATGCAATGTGACACACGTGATTAAGATTGGAAAATGTACAATGGAAAAGTCGGACAACTCGGACATGCAAATAAAAGGTGATGCACACAAAAAAAATCTCTCATCTCTGGAGAAAAAAAGGTTTTAAATTCTGCTTAATGTCAGCAATCAAATAGAGATTATTTTTATCAAATCATATTTTCATATTCACATGTACAAATCTCTTTATATCTTTTCCTAACCAAATAACTTCTACAAATGAGTAGGTCCTTGATAGACATTTACAATCCTGTGACATTTTTTGGATTTTAATTGCAGCTTGTGGCCTCCTTCTTAGGGTCTCCATGGGCAGACTTTACTTCAATCATCTCTGTACAATCCTGATCCAACATCTACACTAGTGCTAACAACAAAATCCACATTCTCCACAGTGTAACTGCTCCTTTCAGTCATTCACAACCTCGCTCACCTTGAAAGGCCTTGATGTAGCTGTTTCCAAGAGCAACGAGCTTCTGAAGGCCTGGGTTGAAGTGCTCCATCAAGTTCTGCAGAAACACACGAAATACAAACTGAGCACCACACCAGGTGAACTCAGCAGTGACTTGAAGCGTAACGCTAAAATGTATTTTTATACTCACCTCCAAGTGCGCCCCGGCCTAGTTTAAATATACAAAATCCTTCTTTAAATAATGAATACTATACCGGTCCCCAGGTTTCAACACAATGAACAAAAACAAAAGAAACATGATGTAAACTCACCGAATAGACAGATAAAGTTGATTTGTGCAGCTGATCACTACTGACTCCAGACATATTGATCGATTTCAGGTTTAACGATAAAATGAGAAAAAGCTGGTCAGAAAAAAACTAAACTTCTGTAAAAAGTCTGTATTCCCAGAAGTTTACTGTCCCGTGTATATCAGCGTCTTAAGGCGGAGAAAGTCACCTTCACATATCCTCCCACTGCTTCTGCTGTTTTCCCAAAGACCAATAACACCTATCTGACAGTTCCTTCTCCTTTTTTTCAGTCATTCGTTAATGAGCTCTTTTACCCTTATGTCATCAGCAGTTTTTCTGGAAAAAGCAAGTGAGCAAGGGTAAGAGAAGAGGTAAGGGAGTAGCTGACATCGATACGGCTGAGCAAGGTAAATTATTGATTGGAGCCCTGAAAGGAAAGGAGAAGGAGGACAGCCAGCTGCCTAACCATCCGTGATGTATCCTCACACCTGAGGGAAAATCCTGCCACAGTTTGTTTGACTGACGAGAAACAAACTTCCGTGTTAAAAAGGTACAAATTACTTAAATATAGTTAGCTCACAAAATGAAGTAAAAGTTTTAATGCAAACATTTTTCGTCGTATGGGGACATTTATGTGTGGAAGTAGAAGAGTAGAAGAGAGTGAGCAGCAACGAACTGTTCCAGCTTCTGAAATCAGGCAGAAGGTTTCGCACCATCCGAACAAGAACAGAGAGGCTCAAGAGGAGTTTTTATCCTCAGGACATTCGTGTGTTGAATCACCCCCATCATCCTTAAGTGACTGAGACAGGACTCATTAGCTCATTCTCATCATCCTGAATCCTTCTGGCCTCGCTATAGCACAAGACACTTTAACACCCTCCTCTCGCAATGTACACAAGCTGTAAATTTCCAGATTATTTTATCTTATTTTATTTCTATTTATATAATGTACATAACTCACCCACTTGCCGCATATAATGTCCTCCTTGTATATACTTATTCACTGTATATAAAGTTCTGTCTGTCTCTCTTTTTTTTCTTTGCACAGTCGAGGAGCGTATCAGGTCACATTTCACTGCCTGTATAACCATGCACGTGACAAATAAAGAATCTTGAATCTTGAGAGAGAAAAAAGTATTCCACTTTAGACTTTGTTTTAAGTTTCTTCTCTTCTTTCCAATTATTCTGTCCTGGTTTCTGTTTGCTGTTTACGTCTGCTATGTTTTCCGGTCGCTCCCCTCTACTCTTCACAGCCCCAAGTGACTTTTTACTTCATGAAATGACCTTTACATTCTTCTGTTGTGTATTTTGTCTGCATTCGGATGCAATCTGATAAGCGGAACTTTTCCAGGAAACGTGTTAGTTCCCTTTCAAAAAACTAAACTAAATCATCACTGAATCTTCAGCCAGTGCATGTGAGTTCTTTATATAAAGCTGAAACAGTTTCAAGTGGAATTATTAGCAATCATTTTATTAACACAAACCAAGTTAAGAACCAGAAAAACAGAAAAAACATTAAATGTAGACGAAAACTTGAATTAAAGCTCAGATTCACTCAGAGTCACTGTTTGGTGTACTTAATGCTATAGCTGCACTAAACCAAATACACGAAAGTCTTTTCATTAGGTGTTTTGTACCAAAAGTGTTGAAAACACACATACAAAAAGAGCCAGTACCAGGCAGGCCCACAGAGCAGAAGGACACATAATATTGCAGGGAACTGACTAGCTAGCCCCCGAAAAATGTTATCCTATTTATGACAATACTACTGCATTACATTGTGTTAATGATTTATCATCATGTGTCTGACAGTTACTAATCAAAGTGAGTTTTAAAATTATATAGCTCCTATAAATGATATTTTATAACTCTGAACTCCTGCATCATGTTGCAGAAGTATGAAATAAACAGATATAATGTGACAGGTAAGTGAGACTGCTCTAACCAGAGGGAGTGGCCACGTCTTTCAGAGAGGCCGTGTCCTCATAGAAGACGTCTTCACCGTTGTCATTTCTTTTCTGCTCTTTTTGACAGCGACTTACAGTTCCTAGGACAGTTTTCAAACGTCGATCTAAAGCCGTAAGGTGGGGCTCTGCCAGAAGTGGGGCCACTTTGTGAAGGGGATCACGAGAAAGTGACGCTCTCATAACATCGCTTAATCGATACTGAGGCAAAGTCAGGAGACGCAGGCGTAGCCAAGTGGAGCGACGGATTCTGGAGAGACAGCAAAGTTTTTAAAAAAGAAGATAAATGGAAAAAGGAAGTTACTTTGGGATGTTTCAAAATTGCCAAATGACAGGGTAAGAGAATAGGATGAAAAAAGAGAAAGAGGAACAGCATCTGATGGTTAAGGTGCAATGTGATTGCTCTCTCACACTTTCTGAACTAAGCCAAGGAACTTTGTTCTGTCTCCCTCCATTCAACCCCAACCATCCACGACAGCTGGCTGCCCCTCCCTGAGCCTGGTTCTGCTGGAGGTTTCTTCCTGTTAAAGGGGAGTTTTTCCTCCCTACTGTTGCCAATGCTTGCTCATAAAGGGTCGTCTTGATTGTAAATCTATTACTGTAGAGTCTTTATCCTTGCAATATAAAGCACCATAAGGTGAATGCTGGCGTGATTTGATGCTATATAGATAAAACTGAACTGAATATTTACCTGATGTATAAGTAATTCACTACATGCATGTGATGGTCTGGTTTGTACCTGCAGCACTGTTTTAAGGGAGTTAAGATCGAAGGCTCATCTTTGGAGTGACGCCCAAATCTGCAAAAGAGGACAGATCCAGAGTCAGCTATGTCAAAGTTACAGTCTGACCAGCACCTCTGCCCAGTATATGAGCAACACATACAGAACAGAAATACTCACGCCCTCCCATTGTCAAGGTGTAGCAGAAAAGTATTATTGACAAATTTCTCAAATGTTTCATAGTGGTGCCTGTCCATGTTACCTAAAGAGAGAAAGTAAAAGAAAGGATTTGCTTAGTAATCGGTAACCAAACCTGAAACATTTTACATGTTGCATAAATATAAATATTCTGGCATAAACATCTTTATGCTTACGGCTACTGTGTGTACTTTTGTGCGTCTGCCATCTACAGATTGAGTCACATTTTATTCAGAAAAGTACTTTCAACTATTTTAGGGAATGTCATCCAAAAGAAGAGAAGACAGTGTGGAGCTGAAATAATCACTTTATAGAAGTTTGTTAAATTCTTTCTTTTTTTCAGAACAAGAATGAAGAGACATGGAAGTGGATTTATAAATTTATTTGAAGGTTCACATAAAATCACAGGAGCATCAGTCCTCATGACATACTGTATACTACAATCTTTGCATCATTTCATTTAACAATAACAGCAGATAAGGCAGCTGAGTACAGTCAGAGTCTACTCACTAGTCTCACCCTTCTCAAACTACACAGAAGAGGATCTAGCTTGGTATGAAGGGGGACTTTTGTGATAATGTTAACATCAGCCAGTCCTGAGCTTCCACTCTCCAACCCTTCGTCCAGATAGAGTGGGCAGTGGTAGATTGGTACCTGAGGAGTAGTTAAGGGAACGACGGCTGCACAGTGAACATTCCTGTTATCCATTAAATATGAACTTTTGCAGGGGACTGTATCATGGGAACTGTTCGTGCTCCTGACTTGAGCTTTAACACAAAGAAGTGGTACTGAGCAAGACTGAGGAGAGACAGTGTCCTGTAGGACTTGCAGTTGTGTATCCCATGATGCCCCTTTAAGTTCCAGGCCACACAAATACACAGCATCCAGAGGAAGTGAGATGGGGTATGTGCTGTAAGACAGAACCTGTGTGGACAAGAACATCAGAGCTTATTATCCTTACTAACATGTTTAGTGGTAAGGAAATAAGTGTTTACTATAATTTTTAATTTGAATGCTTTACCTGGAACTGTAGAATTATATCAGTGATATATTTACGATTTACTTGAGCAGCCTCTCTCATCATTGCCACCAGCAGGCCTCTGGCATTTTTAAAAGCAGATAGTCGATAAGCACCAGGTGGATCTGAAGCATCATGGTGCCACAGATATGCACTGAGCAACTCTGCCCTCCTCTCCAAGCCAGACAAGTCAGTGAGCTTGAGGAGGGAAGCGAAGGTCAGCGAATACTGAACAGGCTGCTGCAGCTGTGAGAGGAGCAAAGACACCGAGTCAATGAGATCATCCCACTCAGCTTGGAGGAAGTCACGCACAGGACCACGAGGAAGAGCTCCTGCATTTGTTACGGCACTTTCATTCTTGCTTGTGAGGTAGCGCTTCAGACCCTCCAGTCTGACTCTGGCATCACTGAACGCTGGCAGCGTAGCAAGCTGCTTTTCTTTGGTGCTAAAACGCCTTACTGATCGAAGGGGAGTTTGCGAGGTCCGCAGTAACATGGTCATGTTGTAGCTGGTGATCTTGATTATCTCAGTCGTTATGTCGGCATTAAAGCCCAGCACCACGGGCTCACTGATGTTTGCTGATTCCCAAAGACCCTGCTCCACGACCTGCAGCTGTCCAGACAAATCTGAGGGCATAAAACATCCCAAATCTATTTTACACAGAGCAGCCAACAGAAAAGCATTCTCACACACACACACACACACACACACACACACACCAGCTCTAAGTCCGGAATTCAGTCTCATTTTGGTGCAGTATTGATGCACCAGTGCTCTGAGAGCTTTAAAGAAAAAATTGAACCATTTCTCGTCAACAGTGAATGTTAGTTAAATTGGTAGAAAAATGTCCAGTTACCAGAGTGACCAGAACTTCTGACAAGTTTCGAAAGGATGTGCGGTCCGCTGTTCAAGTGACGTGAAGCTGTAGTGAAGCAGGTCTTGGCAATGTCCTCCAACACCTCCAAATCTGCAGAGTCTGTCACATGGCCACCATACACTAGACTGACTACGAATGGAAAGCAAAAGTTAATTAATCGAGCAGTAACTGAATTAGGGTGTTTTATATTTTCATATTGCTTCACCTGCTAAATATTGCAAAACCTTAGTCTTGTCATGGCACAGATGGGCAACATGAATAAATGCATCCACTAAAGCATGAAGGTCCTCCTGACTCCTTCAAAAAAACAAGAAGAAAATCTATACATTTATTTAGATTATAAATCTTTAAACATCATACAACACCTCTACCTCTCCATCATAAACAATTTATACAATGCATATTTACTTCCTTACCAGTGATAGATTCTTCCCTGGCCTAAATACTTGTAGGTCTGTCGCTGCACCAAGACAGAGTGAAAGATAGCGCAGCGGAGGAGTGACTTGTTGTCAGCCATGACCCCCCTATGTCGCTGACTGATGGATGCCACCTGTCGCAAAGAACAGCTCAGCTCCTCCTTCAGATCCCAGGAAGAGTCACAGACCAGATGCAGAGCACACATTCGCACTGACGCTGTTTAAAAATAAAGACAGTCATTTCAATCATTATGATTATTACAACAAGAGCAAAACTGGAGTAGCTGTTTTTCTGAAAGCACATTTATAACACACATTTCCAGCACGCCAGCCAATATTACTCACAGGAGCATAGGAGAAACAAAATGTGTAAGTGCACCTTTGGTCACTGCTGACCTACATAAAGCACTCTGTCACTAAAAACAAACCATGACATGGTCTGTGCAAAAGCTTCACTTTAGGAATCTTTCACATATACCTGTGAAAAATAGCTCTCCTTACACTGTAAAAGGTTGGAAGTGTACTAAAGTACAGAGTTACATGTTAATCTTCAAGCTGAATGGACCAACAGTGATGCTACTTTTAACAGTTGTTCGCTGTCAAGACAAAAGTATGCTTCAGTACAACAAGATCTTCATTTCATAAATTAGGGTCACATTTAGAGTAAAATAGAACAGATGGAAATGAATATTTGAAAAAGCAGCAAAATAATAGATCTACCTGGTATGAGGTGTGATGTGTTTTCTTGAGTTATAAACCACAATCGGAAGCTGGGGTGAATCAGACAAGGCTTCTCTGTATAATAGGATGAGGCACATAAGTAGGCAGAAGAATCCACAAACATAAAGACTGGACAAGTTCTATAAAGTACCTTTGACTGAGGAGATTAAATGACTGAGTTTAGCCACTACGTCATCATCCAGTTGTTCGAACAGATGACTGTTGTTAAACACCAACCAGTGGCCGTCATTAGCAGCTTTGTCCAGCATTGAAAGGAAGAGATTTCTGTCACAGAGAGCCCAAAAGGAAAGGACTTTCACCTGAACCTAAAGCATAGGAAGAAATGCATCAAGCACTGTATTACAGGCGTAACTCTATAATGGCAGAAAAAACTGTGCTGTCACCTCTTTTTTTCCTGGTACACATTTGGCCAACTGGTTTATTAAACAAAGAGGCTCAATGCTTATCTGCATATCTCTATTTGGATTGGGCAATGTAAGAATGATGGGCTCCTTATGTTTGACCAAATATAGTGAGCATGCCTCTGGGTTCTCAACGAGAGGGGCTTCAGTCTCTGTTTTCTTTTGAGGCAGGCAGAGTTGACAGGCATTTATGGCATCTGCTAGTCCCTCCAGGCAGTCGGGGATCATGGTCTTCCAGAGGAGAGCCCGCTGCAGCAAAGAGAGATGGCAGTGAGAACGACAGGGAACGGGCCCTAACACTGTAGAGGAAGGAAAGTGAAGGTACTCCTGCCATTGCTTCGGGGAAGCACAGAATGAGCCAATTAGGCCTCTGAATGAAGGAATCTTTTCCAAGCGAAGTAGCTCTGAGTGGATAAGTGGGGAAATCCAGCTGGGAAGATCAGCGATGGAGGATAGTGAATCAGTCCCAGGATGCTGTGTGTCTCCAAGGCCTATGAGGAAGGCCAACCTCTCACCCTCAGAGCACAGCTGGTTGTGCTGGAGCAGGGCCAAAGACACAAGCAGCTTCAGAACAGCAGCATGGGTCTTGAAAAGACAAGGCCTGTATTGTACCAGCACTTTGACTACCATCGTGTTTATCAACTCTTGTATTATGCTCCCTGGAACTTTCCCTATTATCCTGTCCTTCCCAGTGAAAGCTTCTTGCATCACAGTCATGAAGCCATGTAGGGAGAAATAATAGGCAGGGGAAAGACTGGACACAGCCTGCAGGGTCTGGTAGAGAGCGGCACCCAGCCTCACGAAGTGGCGAGGCACTGCCAGCAGGGACTCATGGTGCTCCAGCTGCTCCCTCAGCTGCTTCATCTCATCCTGCAGCTTCTTCGTCACTTCTTGACAAACTTTTACACGGGGAAGAAAATCCGGGTCTTGCAGCAGGACAGTGTTAGACTGCAGGATGTAACCCATTAGAGCGTCCTAAGATGAGAATCAGAAATAACTATTAAAATTTAACATAAAACTTTTAGGTAAGACTTAAAGCTGACACTGCAGTTAGACTGAAAAAAAATACAACCAACCCTAAAAAATTCAGGACACAACTGGTACAAAGTACAATACCATTGATAAGATGGACAATAAAAGTCAGGTCAAAATATTCTGCATGAATATGTTCAGCCTATACCATGAACATGACATGATATAAAATTCCCAATTTTCAGAAGAACTACAGCATAAGCAAGCTCCTTATATGACCATGATAGATTGGGTTTTAAACTACTTTACATTCAGTGTTGTTTTGTTTAACACAAAGTAAGTCACTTGACATCAGTACGATGCAAAAGGCTGGTCTAGTCACCTCCTCTGTGGCCAGTTTCTCCCGCAGCTCCTGTTTGTAATTCTGGAATTGCAAGTGTTGAATCAGCAGCTCTTTACACTCAGCCTGCAGCAGCTGTGTCAGCATCAGCTCCGGGATGTCTTCTGAGCTCAGAGAAAGGTCAACCACACGTACCTGAGCCAAGATAGATGGATGGATCCCTACAGAACAAGAACAAGACAACTACTAACTAAACGTTTTCCAGAGAATTTCCAGAAGAGGATCTAGTTTCCCTAGTCTCTACATTAACATTTGGTGTTAACCAAGACAAATGTCATTTATTTTACTTGCTCTACAAATAAAATCAAGAATGAAATCTGGTGCAAAGTTAAATTGTCGCCACTAATCAAACTAACCACTGTTAAGTAGCCTAATCGGCAGACATGTGCTGAGGAAGAGGCAAAACTCAGGATGGACCATCTGAATAGGTTGATTTAATCCTGGAAAGTAACATCCAGCAGGACGTGACAACTTGGCCAGGAATTGAGGATTGGGGATTGCACGCTCCACATGAGTAACCAGTACTCTCAAACCTACAAAACAAAAGATTAAAAATGATTATTATGGTGAAAAAAACAGACTATCAACCTTTACTTGTATTTTTCTTATGTCACCTCTCTCAGCAGCCTGGTCCAGCTTGTGCACCAGTTCCACGTCATCTCCACAAATTACCATCCCAAAATCTATTTCTTCCTCAAGTTTTGTGTTCTTTCCTGTTGAGTAGATATTTATCATACACTGGTCCAATACAATTCACTCTTACATGGAGTTGTGTGATTTAAAAATCATAAAAACGGTCTTTGTATAGAAATAAAAAGGGTAACAAGCATGCAGTGGATAAAACAATCAGCCACAGCAATCAAACCACTAACAGGTGAAGTGAGTAACTTTGCTTATCTTGTGTCACCTATGAAGGGTGCATATTAGGCAGAAAGTAAACAGTCAATTCTTAAAACTGATGCGTCAGAAGTATAAAAACATGCACGTGTTACATTGTAACAAACAAACTGTGATGGCTAGATAAAAGTCTCCAGAAAAACAAGTCTTGTGGGATGTTCACTCTACACACAACTTCCTGTTTGCTATTTCATATCAATGTATCCATGTTGATCCTTGTAGACAAGCATCTACACTAAACATGATTGTTGGAACTAAACAATAGAACATGAGCAGAAGGGCTGGTCTGATGAATACCATTTACCATCTGGGGATGAGATGGCAGCATATTGAAATAAAAGAAGGTAGCAGGCCAGTAGAGTCTCTGCCTTCTCTGTGCAGTGCTGGAAGAGCTGATATTGCATTCATGCAGATACTACTTTTGCACATTCTACCTACATAAACACTGTTTACACCATGTACACCCTTTCATGGCGACAGTCTTTCCTATTGCCTCTTTCAGCGTACACATACAAAATGCTACACTTCAACAACTTCAACTTTGATGAATGTCCCAAAAGTGTTCAAGGTCTTGACTCATCCAATCTGATCAAACATCTGTGGGATTTGTTAGAACAGCAAGTGCAATTCATGGAGGTCATATCTCACACGTTACACAATCTAATGGTCTTCTGCAAAGAAGCTAACGGATAATAGCACAGCACAACTTCAGAGGTTTTGTGGTGTTCATGCCTACATGGATCAGTCCTGTTTTAACTGACAAAGGGGAACCTACAAAATAATAGTTGGTTTTAATGGTTTCATGTTGTGGCTGGTCCAAGTAAATGCTACATGTGTAATTAATCATTTTGAAAATGTAGGCACATACCTAGGATGAGACTATTTGGAAAATTCATCTCCAGATGTTGCTGGCTGTCTACTAGTAGAGGCCAATGCTGGATGTAGGTACTTGTGTATCCACACAGCAACAGCTTAACCACCAGCCTGGCAGAGAGAGTGTCTTCAGTTTGCCACTCATTCATCCCTAATGCCTGACCCAAAGGCAACTGCAATCTCTCAGTTACAGGGATGGGGAAACCAAGGGATAAGGAACCAGGTACAGTGTCTAACTGTGTAAACAGGGAGGTTCTGGGGTCATTGGGGTTTATGTCGATGCTTCCTGTCTGGCACAGAGTCTGCCACTTAAGCAGTAGTTCTGTGCGTGTATCAGGTCCAAAAGGGCCTAAATACGAGACGGTCGCAGCCAAGAGGAGGGCGTCTCCTGGCACGTTTTGATTACGTACCTCTGTATCCTGGGCAGAAAACAGAGAAAAAATCATTTACAATAAAAAAACATTCAAAAGTAAGTATGTTAAATGTGATATGTTAAAAGTGATGCACAATGTTTGCGAATTACCTGAGCAACAGCCCTCCAAACTTTGCCATATGTCTCACTCTGCCCAGCACATGCAGAAGCTTCTTGCTCTGCACTTTCAGCGTTGTGTAGCAGCATCAGTTGTTCCATTAGGTCATTTTGAACACACTGCAGATGAAGCTCAGTGGCCTCCAGTGAGCTGTATACCTCCTGCTTGCGCTGCTCGGCTCGATTCAACCGACTTCTCGTCTCTGCAGCCTGAACCTCCAACTGCTGCTTTAGGAACACTCGCTGCTGAACACAGCAGTACTCATACACAGCCTGGACCCATCGACAGAGGGATTCGCAGGCCTTACTGACCTCTCGCACAGCCTCAGGCACAAACTGGGGACTGTGAACTATCTGCCCAAGCTGTTGCAGCTGTTCATTTGTCAGGTTGTAGCGGTCAAAATATTCCAGTTCCTGCACAAGGAGACGTTAGTAAGACAGTAAGATTAAAGCCTCAAAGCTACATTGACAAAGAAACTGGAACATAACTACACAAACTGATAAATGATAGCACAACTTCAGATTTATCTTCACCCTACTTATGACATGCTATTTAATTCACTGACCACTGCAATCAATGAAATCTGTAACAAATTTGCTGCAAGACATTTTTTTCCCCACCTGGAAAAAGTCTGCTTGGGAAAGAAGTTGTTTAGCACTTTCCCAACCCGGTGGATGACTAAACAGCAAACAAATAGCATCCATGACTTGCACAACTCCCACAGGTGGGTCTCTGTAGTGGCGCACCTCCTCCACATCCGATGGATCCAAACACTTAAGAATCTGAAGGCCTGACAAGAATGCAGGTTTTATCTGGGGAAAAAAATTACATGTGAACCTAAAGCTCATTTTTGTGTAACAATACTATTAAATGTTCCCAGTTTTTTCTGTCAAACTACCTCGAATGAATAAAAAAGTATTTTATAATGGGCGAAGAAATGCTTTCAGTTATTTCAAGGATTTAGAGCTACTTATTGTAACAAAAAGAAAACAAGTTGACCTGTTTTTGAGCCTGATTAATCTGCTCTTCCAGGTAACACAGTTGTTGGTCCTCTGCAGCGCACTTCTCACAGGCTTCCTCAAACAGTTTCTTATGATCTTCTACTGCTTGAAGGAGCTCTTTCTCACGCTGCAGGACAGAGAGGAGGGAGGCGTGGCATGTATGTAGCTAAACAAATCATTTTTTGCTGCAGACATGCTATAAACTGAATGCTGCTTATTTAAACTGAAATATTAGCTGAGGCTACTTTAGCAGAACGTGTTCTTTAAAACTACATTTTCCCCTGATGTGTAGTATGTTCTACATAAGCATTTGAAGTGTGATGAACACACATATCTTTTAAATAACTTTTCAATGTGAATAACCTTGTGTAGTAGACAGGCAGACCAACAACTAAAACAGTACATGCTAAAGTTCTCCACTTTACCTGGTCTGTTTCAGAAACCATCTTCTGCACACTTATTAAGTGCTCTTTACGCTGCATGGATATGTTGTTCACTGCATCCAAACGAGACACAGCAGCAGCGATTCTAAAAATATACATATATACATAAATATTATTGTGGACAAACATGGTCATTTCTGTTTAAAACATAATAGGATGTTAGCCTGCTGGTTTTGGTTACTGTGATTAATGTAGCTGTGTGACATTTTGTAGAGGATGTAGTCTGTGGTACAGTTGTGCTATAAATTTGTGCTTTTTGTACCAACTATAATTTGGCTTTAACAGGAAAAAAGGTGCTCACAGAAATATTTTCACAAATGTGTTGTTATATGTGCAGCAGGATATCAAACAATGGAGATAAAGGAAGGAAAAGAGGGAAACCTCCTGGTCTCAGAGGTACCTGTTGGCTTTGTCCCTGCACTGCTTGTGCAGGAGGCTGCAGAGGTAACCAAAGTGGGCAATAAATTCCATATAAGTCCGAGGACTGAAAGGCTGATTTCTGAGAAGGACAGAAGCATACTGGAATGCAGACCGATGGATCCCTGCCATAGCCACAGACAGGCTGGCCTCTGAGCTTCCTCGAACCACTTAATAAAAAGAAAAGGACAAAGGTAATGTCTCGCTACAGTCGAGAGAAAAACAAGGGGTTTAGATTAATCCTGATGTTGTGTCTCACTTTTACAAGGGCTTGTTTTGAGGCACTGAACAGCAACTTCCACCAAAGACTGGTGAGACCACGGCTGGTACACCTCAACACAACAGCTGTGCCTGAGGGCCTTGGCCATTTGTCCCTGTACAACAAATAATGTGCAAATTAAATTAGGAATAAACCCTGAGCCAATTTGTAAAGTTGTTAGCTCTTTTGGCCACACTGCAGACTTTCAAAAGTAGTTTAGTATTTGAGTTGTTTTTTTGGTATGAAATAAATGCATAGGTTTCAATAAAAAATACTTACAACCCAGCTTTGTGCTTCATTTTTGGAAGGTATGTCAGTGGTTTCTGACATGCTGTATGGCATTAGCAGGAATATGTGGATATTTCTGTGGACTTGACTCAAACGCCTTTGTTAAAAAAGAAAAACAGTACATCTGGTTTAAATGTTTTCACACATTGGCTTTAAAACTGACTGCAAAATATTTTTTCCAATATATCCCTTCTTAAAAATGTTTTTTCCAAATCTACAGTATAACCGAATGTTACATAAACATATACCATCACTTTACATACTGTATTTAAGTACGTTTAAATTGACACTGACTATACCAAACATATTTAGGTCTGTTTTGGGAGAGTTATGTGGTGATAATCTATCTCTCAACATGATGAGCATTAGATCAGCTACTTTTTCCTCTTACTTCTCAAACATCCAGTTGTCCATAAGATATCTTCGTGAGTATTTTGCTGCAGTCATTCTGGAAACAAGGTCCCTCAGCTCTTCGTCGGTGAAGAGTGCTGGACAGGCACCGTGAGCCATCAGTACCAGTAATTCTTCTCTGACAGACTGGCTGATTTCCTCATGGACCAGTATGATGACACTGATTCCATCCGACCTAGTCTTATTCCCAGCTTCTTTCAGGATTTCATGAAGATTATTTTGATTACCAGCATGTATCTCCAATAACTCATAGCCTGTAAGGTGGGCAGCTAAACAGACAGTGGTTTTGCGGCCTGTGCCCCTATCTGAGCCAATCAGCACTCCATGACCTCGAGGTAGCAGCAAAGCCCTGATAATGTGTAACAACTGACTCACCCTCTGTCTGTGTAAAATGTATTTAGTTGTGATGCTGCAGTCAGGTCCTTCACTTTCTTCTTTTCCGTCCGTAAGTACACACAGCTTTTGCACTAGCGTATCAAGGTCTTGCCTCTGATAAGAAGGGCTAAATTTAAAATATTGTTGCTGTTTTATCGACTTTAGGGCCTCAGAGAGATCAGGACCAAATGCAAGTTGTGCCATCGTGTCTTCCAAATACTGAAGAATCTGTGGTTGCTGAAGGATGTTTTCAGGCTTAGTTAATGCGCTGTGCAATTGGCTTTGCTGGTTTAGATCTTTAGGCAGATCTAAAGGGGCTGTATTTTCACCTGCTAGCTGACTGTCCCCATCAATTTCATTAGCCAGTTTCATTCCATAGTGTGTTGCTGCTGTCTTGGCTATGAGTGACACAACAGTTTTCCTATCATCCTCTGAGCACAACCTGTCACTGAAAGTACGCATGCACTCGTGCATCCACACCTGTACTATGTTGAGAACCGATGCTGGAGGAAAGCCTGGTTGTGAAACCTCCTTGTTCTCCTTGTTTGAGATTACAGACCTCCATAGGTACATCCCCTGAAACACCTTCTGAAGATCACGATGGGAAAATATGAAATGAGGCCTCTGCACAGAGGGCTGAAATCTGTCACTTACTGCATGATACAGCTCATTAGTAGCAGTGACGATGGAAGATGACATATCCTCACCAATGTGCCTATTAAGTGGCATTTCACTGAGCCAGATTTTTAGCCAGGGAGAATAGATAGACATTAAAATGTCTGGGGATACGCCATCAAGCACAAAGATAGAAAACAGGCGTGAGAGCCGTGGGGATATAACACCGCTGTGGGAATGATCCAATCCAGATATACAGCATGCAGCCAGGTAGCTGATAGTTCCCGACTGTAACAACTCGGAGCTGTAGGTGTCAAATGTTAGAATCTCTCCTTTTGAAATACTCTGTCTTAGTGTCTCTAGAGCCATTGCAGACGTTCCAAAGACGTCTATGAACAAAAATGACAGGCATAATGACAACATAAAGATTCACACTGTACTAAATCTGGTTCAAACTGAATCACATAAATTCTGTTATAAATTTTGTTACTCACCACAGGGGGCTTCATGTAAATCATCAACAAACAAAAACAAGCGTGGCTGGTTTGCCATGAAGCCAGTAGTCTCTTTACAGTTCTTCTGGCATCTGATGCTTTTCAGTATAGTGTGCAAGTCTCTGGAGCTCAGAAGTGGACTGGCTGGTAGGTTAATGTGTGGCTTGTCAAAAGTCAGCACAGTTTGGCACAGTGTGGTTTTTCCAGAGCCAGGCTCTCCAGAAACCAAAACTGGCTGCTTTGCCTCCAGCATAAGGTTCAGGAGATATGTGTATTTCCTGTACTATGAAAAACATTTGAGACACCTGTTAATATTCAGAAGCAGCGACAAATACTGTATGTATTCTAAGTATAGTAGGTGCAATGTTAAGTACAAACCATTGGAATGACAGAGCCTGTCGACAGCGTATTCGTGGGGCACATCTTAGTGTCGATACTAAAGAAGTGTTCATACACACTGACTTCATCAGGGACCACAATTTTGTATCTGCAAGTTAGGAGCACTTGGCGGGCTAATAAATCAAACTGTGGCCAGTGGCTAAATAAAAACAGAAATATATGAAGAACACTGGTTACAGAGAGAAATATCGACAGGCGGTAGTAGAACTCAGTATGTGTAAATATATAATGTGTGACCAAGTAAAAAAGTTTAATAAAAAAAAATCTTACCGAGAATGAAGGCGACCACCAAATCCCCAGATATAAGCCAGGAGAAAAATGTTTCTGCTGAGCTGCTCCTGCTTACTTTGGGCACCTGTGGCTGCTGGAGGCATATCTGGTAGAGGGGAAGGACATGACGTTTTTGTAAGGGTAACATAATTATGCCATGCTTACGGGGTTTTACATTTGTTACACGTTATTTTACCTGTTGTGTCGATATGTGCCACTGACTCAGGTTTTTCTACTTCCTTTCCAAAATGTTGTAGGAGGGCATGCAGGATCCTGACAAATGACATGACTTCTTGCAGTCCGTGTGTGGGGGCTTTGCAAGATTTTCTTTCAGTGTGGATTGCAGAGGTTAAACTCCTTTGCCCAAGCAAATGAAGGGTGCTAGAGAAAAGATCTTCAGCCAAGTGATTCCACATTTTCACAATTCTGTGATCTAGTTTGTATTTAAAGGAGAGAGCATCTATTTCACTCTTCCACACAGACTTCCACAGATCATCTCCCGTGACATAAACAAGGCTGCAGCGGGTCACTGCAGAGGGGCTTGCATTGCATAGGTCAGTGACTTCCATAAGCAGCTTTAGTTTTGACTGAGACAACAATGTCTCACCTGACGACAGACCCAGAAAGGCATCCTGAGAACTGCACAGTGTGGTTAGGTAATCTAACCAGCCGGGCTGCCCCACAGGCTCCCCATCCATTACCAGCCACTTCACTACTACTGTCTCACCAGTTTTCTTCTCATTGTTACAGAGTTTAAAGCTTGCATGCTCACGCCTTCCTGCATCTCGCAGCACCTTTGCCAGAGCTCCATCTATCCATCCTCTCTTTTCACAGAAGCAGCCAAATATCTCATCATGGGACATAGCGTTAGGAAATAAGACTAAAGTTTCAACAAAGCTCCAGTTTGAAAGAGATATCTTTTGATCTGCCTGGGGAGAGCCTGCATCAATCGTATTGTCCTTGTCAAAAACCAACTCCACTGTCTTAGCAGCCAGGCTATTCAGTGCTCCAGTCAGAGCAGTGTAACAGGTGCTCTTTCCGCTCCCGGGGGGCCCTATAAGCAAAACTGCCTGAGACAATTTCATGGTCTGGTAGAGTGTAAGAGCATTGCAAATGATGTCTGTGTCACAACAGAAGTGTTTTTGTTGTATTTCTTCTCTAAGTGCATCTTCAAGTTGGTTCTTTTCAGCTTCTTCAATAAATTGTTGGACAAGCGGAAACTGGCATGCTATAGGAAAAGCGTCTTTAAAAAGCATGTAGAACTGTGAGGTGGCCTTCTTCTCGGGCAGCAGTACAGAAAGAATGGCTCTGACAATCGCTTCCTCTTCCATTAAACTTTGTACAACCATCAAATAACAACGGTGTGACTTTGGAGGCTTTTCAGTTTTCCTTCCATCCTCCTCAAAAGGTTTGATAGGCTCATTTTGTGATGACATAAGATCAGTGTCGAATGAATCTTTGGACTTTGAATTTTCTCGATCCCTTACAACCTGCTGCAAATGTCTTTCAGAAGCTGAGATGATCTTTTGCAGGATAACAAGAAAGCAGCTGTCATTGTCAGAGAAAAGATCAGGTAGACAATGGGACTCTTGAGCCAGGCTAATGAGGGACACCAGACGCTGACTTAACGACATGGCGTCTGAAAAACCAATGGAAGTTAGCATTACTTCTGCAATTATTCTGTAATCTGGACGTGTTAATGCGACAGATCTTGTAGCAAATCGCAGACTTTCAGGAACTCTAGATATATTTTCTTTTAATGAGATGGCAACACATCCATAGCTGAGACTGGCAGAAATGTGTTTTCCTGCAAGTGTCATGTGACATTCTGACTCAGCAGCATTTGTGAATCCCGCGACCGCATCAGAAATTTTCATCTCTGTCTCACAATTTAGCCTCTCCTTTTTATCTCTTCTTAACATGTTGAAGGACTGGTGTATGTCAACTAGATGCTGTCCTAGTATCGACAGATCACTGTGTGTTAGCAAGTCCACAGAGTTCAACACAAGCCATGCCCCTGCCTGCAGGGCCCCAACCAACATCCGCTGAATAACACGAGGCATCATGCTTGGATAACACTGTTTTAGGACAACCTGTCGCCCCAGCGCTTTTCCTAACTGGATCACAGTATTTTTCTTTCCAGACATGGAAGGGCCACCCACAGAACAACATCTGTAGGTTGTCAGAGCAATAAGAATCCCTAGTATTGCCCGGTCTGTGCAAGGTGTATGCACCATCTCCCACTCTCCTGGGCCAGAGTATTCAAAGCTGTACTGGACTTGATGGCCCAAAATATCCACAAAACATGCTGGATCATTATTCTCCTCTGAGTTAATATAATATTTCATACAACTCAGCCATTCAAAAGATGACTCCCGCGCACACGGAACATCCATGAGTCGATGTAGTTGCTCTGCATGATTCATTGTAAGCTGCAGTAAAGCTCGCAGACACATCATTGTGTACTTGGAAACTTGAGTTCCAGTTTTAGATCCTGTGACTCCGTCTCTTATATAATGGCTAAGGTCTTTCAGCTTTGCGGCGATATGTGCCTTTATGGTGCTGAACTTCACTGAGCTCGATTCTTGGAAAGCTTGTAGAACAACACTGCACCACATTGCCTTCTCCACCACCAGAAGGCACTCAAGAGGATATTCAGAAAGCAGGCCCAGCACAGCTACCGCACTGGGGAGCTGGTTGTCTCTAGCTTTTGTGTCACTTGCTAAATTTTGACTGGATGGTTCGAGCTGTTTTCTCACAACAGCACACTGTGTCAGAAGCTGTACCATGGTCAACTTTAATTTTTTGTCAAAGTTACAAAACCACTTCAAAGCGTCTGCATTTGGTTCTAAAGGAGACTGAAAGGCAACGTGTTCTTGGAAGCTGCCAAAAATACCCAGCACCTTCATCTGCCTTTGGCACTCAGATATAGAATCACCATCTCTTTGTATTTCACAGTCAACTTCAAGCAAATGAACCCCTTTATAGCTTTTTTGAACAAAGGGTTGAAATTCAAAAGGTGTTGGGTCCAAAGAGAGTATCTGCATCACTTCCCCTTCACTCAAAAACCAGAATCTGGGACACTCTTCACAGAGGTCATCAAGAAGATCTGACATTTGTTTTGAAATGACTTCCATTGCAGACAAACCATTAAGAAGAGCCTGGCAAAGGCTATCACCACGAAATCTGTCATTTGTTTCAGTGGAAACTAAGTTCAACACACGGGGTTCGTTTGATATAGAGGCCATCATTTCCTCGAATGTCTCATCAACTGGTTGAAAATGCTTCAGCTATAAAAAAAGATTTAAAAAAAGATTAAAAAAAACATCATTAATCAAACACACTGACTTCACATTCATGACAGTTTAAGGCACAAGAACCTACCAGGTCCATTCTTTGAGTACGGAAAAATGTCCCACCAAGCACGTTGGTTAAGAAGGCCCACATTTGCTGATATCTTTCAAGTAAAGCAAGCAGCTTCTCTACAAATATTTGAAGGGAAAATAATTCTTACAAGTCTGTTTGAACTTTTTATGGACATTAAGATAAATTCTCTCTTAGTCTTTCAATTTTTAAAGATAAAATTAGTTGCCGCTTTACCAAGTTCTTGTAGTGTTTGAATCCAGTCCTCCAGCGGCAGCCTGAACTCAACACTGTATGGGGACTTTAACATTGTGGACAGCATCATCAAACTGGTCTCAATCTCAGCAAAGTGTACTCCCAGATCTGTGTGAGGAAACACAAAGCAAATGTAAGCAACATGTAAGCTGAATATACCAAATACACATTTCCTCCAAGCAGGGCAGCTAGAAGGTAATTCAAAAATAATGCTTACAGTGACTTGAGCCTCACCTATAGTAAATCTAGGATCACTGGGGTGTTTCCTGTCAGTTAGCACATTGAGAAGGGCGCCTTCTGTGGTCTTCCCAGTGTGTTTGCACCGTGTTTCCACGCAAAGGGGAGCAAATACATCCAACTGAAAGAGTTTGCCTTCCCATCTGTGACAAAGCTTTTGGAAAGTTTGCTTCATGTCACACTCCCTTTGTGCACATCTGCAAATCTGACAAAATAAAAACACAGCGTCTTATGTCAGATTCGTATTGCGTGTTTTCAAAAGCAACTATTTCAGCAGACTGTTTGCCTGTTATTTCCCTTTAGCAGAACTGCCAAAGCTGCTCTAGTTAAAACCTCTCTCGTGTTCTACCTTGTCAATCAGATTCTGATGACTTTCAAGTTGTTGAGACATGAGATCAGCAACAGTCACATTCTTCTCTGATTTATATTTTAGGCCCAGGTCTGCACAAGAGAACATATATTTCAGTTCTATTACATTTACTGTGATTTCAGAAGTATGGAAGTGCTATAGCATAGGCACACTCTCTGACCTTCTAAAATGGCTCTCCAGTGTTTTCCTTTCAGTGTGGGGCTCTGTAGCTTGGCCAGGACTAAAAGCTGATGGCTTATGTTTTCCAGAGATCCTAAAATCTCCTGCAGCACTGCATCACTGGCAGGTATGGTGGTTGTTAAAGATTGAGCCTGCTCCTTCCACTCTGTAATTTTATCCTGGGCTTCAGAGACCACAACCTGACAGAAAAATGCATGTGTTATTTGTCTGTTGGCAATATTTATACCTCAGGGTTTGCTAGAATAACAAAACATTATTTATACATCTATACAGTTTAAATATCAGTAGATATAATTTATATAAGTACAATGCTTTATTTAATGACCTATTATAAAAACAGAAAAACATGTCTTTTAGAAATGTGGCACCACACTGGAATTTTTTAATTAATTAAGAAATTAATCAAGCATAAAATTCCACCACTAATTCTTCTGTTCAGGAATGCTAGCAAATAAGCGTAATTTGGCGTCTTGATCAAAAATAATAATTTGATTTACTTTTTTTTACAGTTTTTTTGTAAAACAGCAGATTAAAAAATTCACATATAACATTAATTCTATTTTAGCAGTAAAAGTATCATTTTGATTAATGGGCTTGCACATACTGGTGGATTAACCAGTACAGAAGCATCAAAAATGATTTTAACCATTATGTACATTTAGCATAGCCTTACATGACTGTATCATGGGGTAACCTGTGATTGACATACCTCATTGCAATTCTTTTGTCCAAAGAAATAAATATGTCATCTCATTAACATGAGAGGCGGTTCTTGACTCTGAATATGTTTAACAGAGAAAAGGGTTGATTTCATGTTACCTCACTAAAAACCATTGGCTTCCATTCTTCCAGCCATGTAGTATAGACTGCTATCAGTTCCCACAAGTCTTTGCGGGCTATGACCTTCTGAACATCTGTGGTCAATACGGTGAGATCTATTGTATGTTCTAATAGGAAGCAGAATAGAGAGAATAAACATGCTATTTGTAAGCACCTGTTTGTTTAATCTTCACCAAACCAAACCTTTCAATCCTTCAAATATTCAAAATACAGCATCATCTCACCTCCCATCTGTTGACTGCTCCTACTAAGCAGGTCCAGCTTTGCACTGAGAGTGTTTACATGCATGCACATGTAGTTCAGTTTGGACATCATCTCTTTGGCATTTTGGCCAGGATCAAGGAAGGGTCCAGATGTAGAGTCAGAGACGATATTTTTAAGGTCACAGAACAGAAATGAGAACATCATGTCCAGTGCTTTAGCCATTGAAGGATGATGGCGGCAAACAAGGTCGTCTGCTTCCTTCAACAGGGGAATAAAGCAATTCCACAAGTTCAGCATCTAAATATAAAACACAAACAGAAGCACGAGGCGTTACCTGAGCACACTCACATCCCATGTAAAGCCATGATACGCTTAATATTGTGGTTATTTATAGCGTATTTGCCATTTCTTTGCATTTGCTTTCAGACCTTTTCTTCCACAGTCAGCTCCGCCTCTGTCATATTCCTATAGTTCATGCAAATCGTGTTTTGAAGAGACTGAATGTACTTCAAATGTTTCTGTTTGTCAGGCAAGACCTTCACAAATTCCCTCACCTGTCAAAGGAAAAAAATTGATTTATAATTTTGCTTAGAATTTAACTACAGACAGACAGACAGACAGACAGACAGACAGACAGACAGACAGACAGACAGAGAGAGAGAGACTAGGGTTCTTCACTACTGTGTCTTCAAACAACAGCATGTACATCTTAATGCAGTAAGCATCACCTGGATAAAGGAATCTAAATTCAGAACACATTTACCCTGACAAAGCAGTCTTTGATGTAAATAATTTAGCTGAAGTCAAGAGACAAGACAAGAGGTGCCTCCAGAGGATGTGAATGTTCTGACCACCCTCCTTCTTTGGGTACACCACAAAAAAGTAGCCTAAAGTCTTTACCAAGGACTTTTTTTTCTCCTCACTTAAAAGACTATCTATCTGTTTTTCCTATATTTTATCACATTCTACACTTTTTTGCAAATAAGTAATTTTAAAAAGTTTCTGTACCCTAAGAGCATATTTTGAGAAGTCACGCAAGTCTTGAGGTGCTGTCTTGAGTTCAGCAGTAGCTCCCTCCAAATATGATATGAGGCTCTCTGACTCCTTCCTTATCTGCTCAACTAGTTGCTCTTGCACTTCCTCTTCGATGAACCTCAGCCGTTGCCCTGGAGAAACACAGGGAGAGATGAGGAGGGCATTTATCATGAAGAACAAAGTGTAAGTAATGAATTTATCTACCAAGGGCCAGGACATTAAAGCACTTCACGATTTTAAAAAGTCACTGAACAATTAGTTCCTCCTTCTTGAAGCTATGCTGAATTGACCAAAGAAAGGTCCTTGTATATGAAAGTATTTGAATCTTTAAGCTATACTCAAGATACAATTTCCATTTCATTCGATAAAGACATACCTAGAGCTTCCTTTGTGTGGGTGCAGTGGATGACGAACAGCTGATTGGAGGAAGAAAATGACGAGTCAGCTGCACTGATTCTTTCAGCCCAGTTGCGCACCTTCCTAATGTTCTCCTCGTACACTGACGCAGGCCGACCCCTCATGGATTCCAATGAGGCTCGACTCCACTGACAAATAAACAAATGGATCTGTACCATCCATGCGTAGCTCTCATACAGCTGTTGGATCTCTAGTTCGGCTTCCTGTCCAGAGAAAAACAAAACACCTGTATAAATCTGATTGTTTGATTAATGCATTTAATACGGCTATTACTGGACTTGAAAGTGACAGTCTTGCCTGCATGATCTCAGACTGCTCCTTCTCAACTTCTTTTGTGATGTCATTGATGCTGATGTGCCACTCTAGCTGGCTTTTGGAGAGAGGAGAGTAGCAGCCATGCACCATGTTGCCTTGCACCACTGGAAAAGCAACTTTAGGCAGTGTCTGCCAGCAAGCTGACATGTCTCTCAGAATCTGACTAGTGTTCCCATCAGTGTTTTTGTCCACTGGGAATGAAAAAAAGAAAAAGAAATCTGTGACACATTTAGACCAGGCCCAGGCACACTTTCACATCAGTACAGAGGGTTTATATCAGAAGGAGCTCATATAAAGGAAACAGGAGCCGTAACACTCCAATACAAAAGGTCATACCTGTATTTACAGAAGGGTTAATACAGCTGAAGTCATGGTCTAAATCCTGAGCAGAGATTAACACATCTTTGCTGACCTCTAGGAAAAACCCGCAGTCATCACATTTCTACAAGTAATGAAAGCTGATGTGAGACAAACTCATGGCTGCTGCTTGACTAAACATAAAGAAAACACTGATGTGATTATACTATGCATAATTGTTTGATGTGAAGTAAACACAAGCAGACAGTCTCAAAGGCCAAATTTAAATCAGGCTTATTCACAGAACATAGAGTGAGAGAACCAATTATTTGACCCCCTGCTGACATTGAAGTTTGCTTATTCACAAAGAAATGAACAGCATGTAATTTTTATGGTAGTTTTATTTTAATGGAGAGAGACAGAATATCAACCTCAAAAAAATCCAGAAAAAAACAAATTCTATAAATGTTAAAATAATCTGTATGTTATTGAGCTAAATAACTATTTTCTGCCTTAAAACGCAGCCCTCATGGCACAAAGATTACAACCAATCAATCAAAGCACACCACTTACATTCCTGTCATGGTCCTCCAGTCCTCCTGTGCTGGCTCATTCATTTCGTCTTGCTCCTCTCTGCAATTTCTATCTCTCCTTTCTCTGTGTGTGAGTGCATGTGTGTGTCTGTGTGGATGACTAACCACACCTTGTGTTTCAGTGGCAAGATTCTCCCCTGCTGCCTGCCCTTCAGGTCAGCGCAACTGAGTTGATTAATTCCCATGTTGGTAATCGTCTGATCAGTATTGATCAGCAGCCTTCATTTGTCGCCTGATCATTAGACTGGAAACAGAGAAGTTGGCTTACCTGCTCGTTCTTCTCTGCGTAATTTCAGAGTGAGTTACTGCGAGAGACAGAATTCCTGTGGAGAAATATTCTGCGGAGCTTAGGAATCAGTAACTGGAAATCCTTCTGTTGTCACATTCTGTTGTTGTCTCACTTTAATTCCACCGAGTCTGCATCTTGAATCTAATCAGTCCATTAGTTATGACAAATCCAACTGCATAGAACGGATTGGGCTATGCAATGTAAGATCTTGATTGAGAACCTCTTTTCTGCAGTCAAAACACTGAAGATGGGTCATTTCAACATAACAATGACTCGAAAACATACCACCAAGGCAACACTGAAGTGGCTAGCAAACAGTACATTAAGATGATGGAGGGGCCTTGCCAGTCTCCAGACCCAATTGTGTAGAAAATCTGTTGGAGGAGCTGAATATTTGAGTTACCAAGCAGGTTTAAAAACCTAGAGGATTTAAAGAGTTTCTAAAATGAGGATAGGGCCAAAAGCCCTCCTGGTGACCAAGTAGAAGAAACGTGCTATCGTTGTTCTTCTTCACCAAGTACTAAGTTGCGTTTTACTTGAGGATCGAATGTTTATTTTATTCAGTGACATGCAAATCAATTTATAACTTTTCTGTAATGTTTTTTGTCTGGATTTTGTATAAATATTCTGTCTCTCTCCATTAAAATGAAACAACCATAAAAATTAGAAACTGTTCATTTCTTTGGAAGTGACCAAACTTACAAATTCAGCAGAGCATCCAATAATTATTTCCCCTCTGTACATGATGATTGCCCTGCAGAAATGAAACTGCTCCTGTGTTTGCATCTGCTGAAATGTGTAAATTACCTGAATAATAGAGTCGCCTACAGTGAGAAGCGCTTGGCTCACTGCTTCTTTGAACAGATGTATTGGCGGCTCCACTGTCAGCTGATTATCAGCACTGAAACGCAGCTCGGTGTGGAAGAGAGAGCGCTTTGGCAGTTCCTTGCTCTAACGAATGACAATATACATAAAGTTAATTTCATTAAATATAACTTCATTGTCATTTTACTTCATCTAACACATCATCTATTACTTCATGCAGCAGTGGTGCTCCACAGTTATTGTAGGTTTATATCAGTAATTCTTCTGGTTATTGTTTGAGAACAGTAAACAATAAAAATACTGGGTGAAAGAGAAAAATAAAGACTTGTACAGCTAAAATCAACATTTTTTCCAACCACAAACAGTTAATAAGAGTTCATTTTCAACCTTTAAAAGATCGAGAAATGAAATAGCATCTTCTAGTATGACTGTCACGAGACTCTGCACAATCATCTGATGCACAAGAGCTGCAAAATTTCCCAATTTCTTCAAGGTGCTTTCAGACTGGGCCAACTCTTTCTTCAGCTTGCGCTGATGAGCCATGAGCAAATGTATGGGTTGTTGGAAGCTCTTTGGATCGTTAGCAAGTTTTAAGTGTAGCTGCAGCTCCTGGTGTTTCTTATAGCTGTCTTCTTTCACCTGAGGATATTAAATTGTCTTTAGAGATCATTTGATTAAAAAAAAGGCTTTGTTTGTCTCTTATGATGAAACCATAAAAGTTGACTGTGGTGTAGTACCATATTTAGGGTGAGAGTGTGATACTGTGATAACTTCTCCAATATCTGCAGACACTCCTGATTCTTGCTTATCAGTATGTTCTTAAATTCCGTCAATGTGTGGCATTCACAGACATCCAGAGGCATCCAGTGTGTCTCTTTTAGTTCTTCAATTACTCTGTCAAAGATATTTTATTGTTGAAAATCTGAACCTGTCTCAAAGTTGAAAACTTTAGACTGTTGCTGGCTTTAACTCACCCTTTTAATAGATGCAGGGCATTCCTGAACTGAGGTACAGCTATGAGCAGCATGTCCTCCAGATTCTTTCTCCGGCGCTGAAAAATTCTCTTGCGCGTGTTTTGATGCCACCTGGGGAAAAAAAAAACATACAATTCAAAGGAAACAATAAATGTAAAGAAAAAAGGAATTAGTTTATACACTGACTTATGCAAAAGGTATAACATTAACATTTATTACCAGAAAAAAGCTTTCTGCAGTCTAAAGTCCCTGAAAAATGCAATTTTCTGCAAATCTGTCCACAGCACATACTGTCTATACCACTCTGCCAGACTGACAGTTCCACCAATACCCGTCTGGGTAACATGCAGGACAGTTTTAGAGGTGAAAACATAGTGCTCAGGACCAGCTTCACTGGGATGGACAACTCGCAGGTCATAGGGTCTAAAAACAAAGAGGACATGCGTCAGTGGATTTATGGTTTGACAAGGGAAGATTTACCAAACCATGAAACTCAACTCAAGTGTTAAATAATCTTTCTCATCTTTACCTGTAAGCATCCCCATCTACTGTTTTGAGGTAATAAATCTCACATTCTCCCAGGTCTCTTTTCTGAACCAAAATTTGAACAACTTCTGCGCCAGTGAGGGGAGATATACTTGGTTTGGTAGCCCTCCCATGTTTCAAGGTTGCTATCTTTTTATACTTGCAAGCTTTGGCTGTTTTTGATTCACCTTTTTCCTGAATACTGAAAAAATGAAACACAAGAAATTCATTTAGGAGTTTCTCTCATTTACAGGAAGTGTGACAACAATTTTATTTGTTGATGCTATAAATTATATCTTTAACATAAATGCTATCTGGAATGACACTTACACCCAACAAATACTGCATTGAAAAGTATCACAAAAGCCAAAGTCTAATTATCTGTAAGTATTATTATGTACCTCTCTGTTGTCGACTGAGTAATTCTAACAGGGATTTCTGTCCCTAGTGTTGAAGCCATTAATTGAGGTCCTTCTTTCCATTTTGTGTTGCCTATGGCTATCCCAGGTCCTACTTTAGCAATAATATGAGGCAAGTCTGCCAATGACAAATGTCCATCAGAGTGGACATTTTTGAGGAGAGAGGAACAACTGAACAGGGGCTTGGCTGCAGAAGCTGATAAGACACGAAACGGCTCCGGGCACAGAGGTGGTAAAGTCACTTTAGGAGAGTGAGTCTTTTTCTTCGCCTTGTGACCAGGCCTAGCAACATCTTTACCACGGCTCTGAGACGATCCATCACGGGATCTTTCCTGTGAGGCGGCATCAAACATGCTGATCTCCAGGGAATACCATCAGCAGCTCTTGTGTCACAAACACAATCATGCAATAGGACTTACTCTGGAATTTCTGAGGAGAGGGACAAATAGGTAAATTTAGCCTGAATCACAAACTATACTGGCACAATATATAAACCCTGCATTTTTAACTAAGCTTTAAAACTGTAGACAGATGTACTGCATATGAAATTGTATGCCGATTGTAAGCAGCAAACACAATTTAAGGTAGTGAATAGCTTTAAAGTACTACTACTTATACTTCTTTCTAGTTAAACCAGTTCCACGTTCACACAGATGTTCATTCAAAGCTTTTCATTGAATAAATAAAAAAGAATGCTGCACACAATAGCAGGGGAATGATTGAGGCGACACTACAATACGTTTAAAAAGTCGGACTTTCTAATAAAATTGAGGAAGTCTCTCAAATTTAAATCGAGTAAAATTACTGTCTAGTGCAAGTACATCCAACACAAATAAACAACACACAAAGAGACGCTTGGCTACAGTATATATTTCGCTGCCTTAGTCAGATCGTGCAGTTGAAAATGACATTTTATCCTTTTAAATAACATAAGGAGACGCGCCTCAAATAAGCTAGCAAGTTGCTAAACTCGTTATAAAAAGTTAACACATACTTTAGTAGTCCTTACCCAAGTTTAACGGACTTACAGTGAAGCTCAGCGTTTACACAACTAAAAAGCAGCGGGCGTTAGCTCCGAAGCTCAAAAAACTACTTTTAATAAACCAAATATTAAACTAAGAACTAACAAATACTTCGGCGAGTCTTACCTGTGAAGTTGTTACTACGAAGGCTCGTTGCCACGGTAACGTCCAGACGCTTACGCTGGTCTGCAGAGTTAGTGGGTCTGATTGAGAAAGTCAAGCACGCCGAGTTTAAAGTGTTCGTGGTGACCTTTAACCTCGCTGCTTTTCGGAATAATAACGTAGCAGCACGAAACAAAGTCAGACATTTTTTGGATGTTTTTAGGTGGCAGAGCGCTTATTAAGTGTCTTATAAAAGTTATATTTAATGTAATATAATCAATGTTATAAACAGCATCTTTTCATACTCAGAAAATAGGCCTAAACCCCAATCTCTAATAGATATTTTTATTATACTTGGGAAAATAAAATCACAGGTGGAATATAGCGTATTTTAAATATTACTGATGACTTCACTTTTCCACCACATGGCAAGAAGTTGTTTTTTTTCCCTCTCCTATTAGATGTCAAATTGCCTGCTCAGGGAGCCTTCAGGGAACATTCCCTGAAGGCTCCCTTGTTTGCTGGGTCATCTGTAACAGAAATTCATCCTTTAAAAATCCAATCTGGACAATGCAACAGACAAAAACGTACTCATCAAGAAGTCCAGTATGACCATGTCTATGAAGTCCACCAGTCGTGTGCCCTTGTCGTATGGCGGTGTCTTTTTCACCGTGGAGCAGTACTCGGGTTCTGTCTCCCACCTGAAAACCACGTTCTTTGTAAGATAAAATAGAGCAGGAACATCCAGCTTTTTATTAGCATTCAAATGAGCCACAGCTCATTATTCAAATGGATTGAATGATCACCTCCAGCAGAAAACTAAATCATGTTAACTACAACCCATGATGTACAGCGTAATTAATCAAAGTTTTATGAGTTTCTGTTAAAGAAATGAACATTAAGTTCACAGCCTACTTATACAGAAGTGTCAAGTGTAGGAAATATGAGGACAGCTATCTGGGAACTGCAGGTAGTTTCTAGGATTTCTATTCTGTTTTTACAGGATACATAAGACTAAACAGCAGTTAGATATTTGCGAGGAACATATACTTTAGGTAAGTAAACCTACAGGTTAGCAGTTCTGTTTCAGGAGACAGTATGACAAGAACAGCAGACTACATGGGATGGGAGCTTAGAAGATGCTGGGATACTAAATCCTGCATTACTTGGTAAACATTACAGTAATGGTGTATGATCGTAGCTCAGCTGCAGGGGGAGAGGTGGAGCAGAGGTTTCAGGGGGCAGTGCCAGGAGAGGCTGGCTGGCACAGCTGTTTCACAGCCTCTGATTTTGCCTCTCTTATTTATGCAGTAGGTGGGAAGATGAGTATGAAGAGCAGCTGGCAAAGAAGCAGTCCAGAGATCAGTGTGCAGTTGTGCGTGTTGGCCAGGAGGTGCTAAAAGCACGCTATGATATGTATTGTGAATTTTACAAACCGAATACAAATAGTTACTCATGGGCTTCTCGTATTTTTCAACGACTTTGATTGGCGAATAAACCAAATGAATGCAAATAGTCAGCAATCAGCCAACAAACCGTCACCAGCTTCACGCACACAGCAACATCTCCCCTGTTAAATTAACACTAGAGAGTGTCTATATGTGTCCACTCATCTGAGTGTTAAATGAACACTTTTGACAGTGTTATATGTTTAAAAGTAACCTAGTCAGTTCTGAAGATTTACAATGACTAACACCGAGCAGTGCTAAATTTTCTAACACTGGAATATTTCTAACATTTTGAGTTATTTTCCAGTGTTAGAAAATCAGCACTGCTCGGTGTTAGTATAGTACTAGTGTTAATTTAACACTGGAGATTTTGCTGTGCACGGATCAGGCAGGAATGAAATCACCAAGGAAACAGGATTTGGTTCACGAGCTAATATCCAGCCTGCCACGGGGAACTGCAGTAGTTATGAAGCACAAGTGTCGACACTTTAATGCTGACTCTTTGCATATCTTTGATTTATTTGCCAGTTATGACAGTTAGAGTTATGACATGCTTATGTTTGCTATTTGCTAAACCATAGAAACAAAACAAATTAGGTGGCAAAGTGTATCAAATTTATGCCACTGCTAAAACTTTTGTAAACACTATATTAATAACTTTGTACTGATATAGTGCAGGGTGTAAGCTTTCCTTTATCACTGAGCACGTTTGTTTTCTGTATGGCTGGACAGCCCAGGGCGTCCACTAACTTTGCCAGCTTGCTTCGGCTGTAGGAACGTCTCCACGGAGATCTCCAGGTCTTGCGCCTTGCCAGGGAGAGATCTGGTAGCATGACAGCCAAGGAGCCCTCCAGGTCCCTGGGGCGGCCACACACAGCGTGCTCTGTTGAGCAGTAGTAGGAGCACTGGCCGTAGAAGCACTCATTTCCCACTAGGGGGAGCCAGAGGTGCACAGAGAAGGAGAAAAGCAAGCAAGTGAACAGGAAAAAATGACAGAAAAATGTTTTTGGTGATGTGAAAATATGAAAAATAAAATGAATTTATAATAGGTTGACATATGAGGGCGTTTAAAGCCTGCTGAATTAATAAAGGGTGTACTGGAGTGTTACCAGGGGAGGCAAAAAAGGTTCGTGCCAGCTTGCGGTCAGTAGTGACGTCTTTGATCTCCTTGACCACATCCACCAGCCTCCCAGCCACAGGGGGGATTCTCCTGTAACCCAAAATCCTGCAGAGAGTGTGAAACAAAGTGTGAGATGAGGACAGGATTAAGTGCAGAGATAAAAGACCCCCAAAAAAAGGCTGAGAAGAGAAGAGATAAGAAACTATAATAGTGTTACATAACTGGCATTTTTTTTTATGTGGCTATTTTGTCCACCGTTTCCCTTGTGGTGCTCTCTGTAATAGTGTGTTGCTGTGCCCTTTTGGATAAGAGAAATTTGACTTGATACCTATCCAGATGAAAAGCTGCAATTTCTGCATTGTGCCGCTCAAAGTCAGAGAAATAGTACAGGTTGTAGTTGGTTTCTTCATCTCTCTCCTGCCTGTCAGTAAAGATAAAAATGCACATCAGAAAGAGTCTATTTATTGACTCACTAGATTTGAACAAGTGCACACAGACAGTAGGAGTTTGAGACACATTTTTTCTACTATTCACTCAAACAATACAGCTGTCTGACAACTTAGACATCCATGTTTCCCATCTCCACTTATTGTTCTTGTTTCAAGAGGCCATAAAGGAGTCTTATACACACTGAGAGCTATGATGACTGTGTAGGGGTTTGCCATTAGCAGCTTACTTCATGGGCTTGAACATGGCTTGTCCATAGCTGGGAAATGACATCACCAGCTTCAACTGAGTACCCCCAGATTTCTGCACTGGAATACAATACAGAGGGTGTTACCATAGCAACAAAGTGCATACACACTCACAAACACACAAATAATACGCCACGCTGTGACAATACACTGGCCATTGTTCAGGAAAAAAGCACATACACACATGCACGCGCACAGACACACACACACACACACACACATAAATTGTGATAGCAGAGACTTTATTTCCTAGAAAGACTTTGGAAAAAGAGCAAATGTGTGTCATCATGCAAATAGCACATTTCTATCAATCTGAGGATAAACACCTAAATGTCCACACAACGTGTTTCTCACACATATTGACACTTCACAAAGACAATGTATATCTACCACAAACAGCATTATAAGATCATGTGTCTATGCAGTGCTGTAAAAACCTAAGCACACTATTACTGCTTCCACAGTCAAGAGGGTAAGTAGCAGCCAGGCACTGATAATTAAATGCACAGCATTAATGCGACCGCCTCTGTTAAAGCAGAAGTTTTCAGGTGTGTGTTAACACAATTGTCTCAGGAATGGACGTCCCAGAAAATTCAACCCAGGTCAGGTGAGACCCTGTAATGCTCAGAAAAACTACAAAAAACCCAAGAGCTACATCTCAGACTCTACAAGCCTCAGTTAGCAGGTTAAATGTTACAGTTCGGAGCACCAGATCATTGTGTTGATCGCGAACTAACAATATATAACAATTATTTTAGGGTCAAAGGTGTGTTTCTGACAACTAAAACTGGGTCACGCAACAGGATCTTGATCCCAAGCACAGCAGCAAATCTAGAACAGAGTGACTGAAAAAGAGGTGCTGCGATGACCCAGTCAATGTGCAGGCCTTCACCTGTCTGACTAAATTCAGTTATTCAAGTTATTGCTGCTAAAGGTGGTTCTACAAGCTACTGAATCATTCTTAGTTTTTCACAAGACTGCATTTTATAGAAACAGACAGGCAACTTGTCCAGGAAGTCGCCTGACTCTCACCGTGTAACAACTGGGAGAGGCTCCATCACCCACAACCCTAAACTGGATAAATGGAAGAAAATGGATGGATGGATGGATAAAATCGTATTCTCATTTTTCCACAGTTAATGCAGTAACATTTTAACAGGAACATCTGTCCTTTACTCACATTTTTTCTGGAAGGCTACTCTGGAAAAACTTTATAAAGCAATCCTAAGAACTTTGAAAAATCTAAATTTAAGTGATCCTGAACTGAATTTACAAACGTACTTTTCACAGTTATGCTTGCAACTGTGCTACGATACAAACAACTGTAGTTTTAGTGAATCTCTGTGAATCTCTACAATTATTTACACACATGGAGCGTGCGGCCTTGTGCTTTTCAACAACGGTTTCTTTTAACAAGGTTGTATGAAGTTTCATTCACATGCCATGCCAAACAAGGTAACAAAAAACCCATCTCAGCCTGTGTTTATGGCCTTGCTTGTTCAGCCAAGGCTATATTGTCTTTCAAAGCTGAAATAACATTTTGTTCCTACTACAAATTAATTGCTGAATCCAATCAGTGAAACACATCTTACGTCAACACTCAGAGTTTTTCTACCTGCGCTCTATCTGTTTGGTATGACCTCTAGCTTTGGGTGGGTAATGTTAGGAAATGTTAGAGAGATATTGCTGCTGAATGTACTGGAGCAGCTCTGATAATATAGTTTTCTTGGAGATGGTCAAGACTGCACTTCACTATCTTTGAGCACCGTTGAATATGTTAACATGTTAGTATTACAATATAATTTGCCATGTACTGCACGTGTGATTCAGTTCACTGCTATTGGTGAGTTTCTTCTTGTTAAGTGTCCTTCAGTTTATTTTGGTGAAAGGAGTCATCAACGCCTGACTGGTGAATAAGGTTACACAGGGATCTATTTACAGCAAGAGCATTTTTCAAGAAAAATATTAATATTTGACACCATCACTGACACCACCGTTACCTATCATAACAGGAAGCTATAGAATATATTTTGATATGACATTTTATCCCAACTTCATGGCACCAATGGACAGATGGTGCTGTGAAAAAGTATTTTCTCTTTCTTAGTCTTTTGCACATTGTCACACTTTTCAGATCATCAAAAAAATGTTTAATATTATGCAGAGACAAACCAAATAAATAGAAAATGCATTTTTCAAATGATGGTTTAATTTATTGAGGGACAAAAGCTATCCAAACCCTTTGCTTGCCCTGTGGGAAAAACTAATTGCCCCTAAACCCAAAAACTGACTGTGCCACCACTGGCAGAAAGAACAGCAATTTAGTGTTTCTGATCATTGACAATGAGTCTTTCACATCACTGTGGAGGAATTCTGACTCTTCTTTGCAGAATTGTTGTAATTCAGCCAAACTGGATGGTTTTCAAGCATGCATAGCCCCTAAGGTCAAAGCATCTCCACCAGATTTGAGTCTGGACTTTGACTGGGCCACTCCAAAACCTTCATTTTGTTTTTTAACCATTCAGAAGTAGACGTGCCGGTGTGTTTCAGATCAGGGCATGAACTGACAGTCGGGCATTCACTATCAGGATTTTCTGGCAGAGAGCAGAATTCATGTTTCCATCAATTACAGCAAATAGTCTTTGTTTTGAGGGAGCAAAGCAGCCACAAACCATCACTCTACCACTGCTGACTGTTGGTATGATGTTCTTTTCATGAATTGCTGTGTTACTTTTACAGGAGATGCTACGAGGCCCAAACCTTCTAAAAGGTTAATCTTTTGTCTCTTCAGACTATTTTCCCAAAGTCCAGAGGATCATCTGCGTTTTATATTTACTCGGGTTATCTTTGTCTAACACTCAAATGTGCAAAAACCTTGGAAATCAGGAAGGGGCAAACACTTTCACGGCACTGCACATAATGACTGATAGTATATACTGTTACACTTTTTGACAAGTAAGTCGTGTTTGTGGACCATCCAGACAGTCCCCTCCCACCCAAACTTTATTATCAGTGTAGAAGTTCAAACATAAAGAAATGTGTATTTTTAAGTTTGCTACATGGTCAGTAGTTCAAGTATTCCTGCTCATCCTCTGCTGAGCCCCCAAGGTCCCTCACAGTGGCTTTCATTTCACTGAAACTTCACAGTGAATCTAAAATTGAAAGACAGGCCCTAAACCTCAGGTGTCACATACTCACAACAAGCCTGCTCTTTATTCTGCTCTTACCCTCCCTGTAGCCCACAAACCTTTACAGGTTGAGCGTAATTTTAATGTTGGTTGTCCTGGAGCTACTTCTTTTCAAGTCATTTCATGAGCAGGCTGCAGTCTTTAACACACCAATTTATTTATCTCAACTAAAAACTGACTCAGATGCTTCAGTTTACTACTCTGAAAACACCCAGCCCATGGTTGTCTGACACCTCAGCTGTGGCACATCATCATTAGCATGTGGTTGAAGTAATAGCATCAGGCTCTGCTGTAACCATACATTGATACTGTTGAATAACAACAAAAGGAAAGCATTATAAAGAGGCGTTCACTAGCTCGCCCAAAAGAAAAACATAAAACTCGGAATCTGAATATCACACCTGTGCTGACGATGCGATGGGTGGCGAGCTGCTGCATCAGGGGCTCCATGTTGGGGTCATGATGGGGGTAGAGCTGCCAGCGGGAGATGCCCAGGTGAAAGCGCAGCCACGCAGGGTGGCTGCTACTGCTGCTGTTCCAGTGAACATCCTCATAGCCGTCCTGGCTCGCACTCACCCTGAATAATGATTGCATTTGGTGAATGAAATGCACCTACAAAGCACTCTTCTACTTTAACCAAGCATTTTAAAATTAGACACACATTCATCCAGTCATGACCATTCATGACTAGAGAACTGCAATCCATACCACTGTTCACAAAGAGGCTGAGAGAGCGACCTCCCACACTACATTACAAGTGGAGGGACAAGTGGAGCACGGAGCATTCAGTCAGTGTTATTTACCAAACTGATGAGCACTTTTTAAGGTTTTAGTTTTAATCTAGCTGAGAGCCTCGGCTGTGTCACTGCTCTCCTCTGCTCGCTGTTTCACTGTCTCTGTGTGTGGGTGTGTCTGCTCACTGTTAGACAGATGCACAGGAAAAGACAACCGAAGGGGAGAGGAATTACTTGAAGATTAACTGCTGTTAGACACGTTGGTTGCTTTACTATAGTTGCAATGAACGCTTAAAGATGTCAACAGAACACGCAGAAGCGAGGCCAAATGTAAAAGGAGCCAGCTGGGAGCGCTTTGATCAGCAGCAACCGCAGCATATTCAGTGTATTTCACAAAGCCAGCACAGCATCTTCACATTTCTTGTTGTGCCTGTGAAAACTGTAGCCCATATGTTTAGTTTTGCTTAGGCTACATCAATATGGGCCACAGTAGCTGAATACATGGAGCAACACTGTCAGCAGCAACAAGATACTGTGTGTGCTCCCTGCAGTCTCACCCATCTGGTGAAAATCTTGACCGACCATGTTTTCAGAGAAATATACAAAGAGGTGCAATAAAACCAGAATTACTGTGGAATACTGTGAAATTAGAAATACTGTGATTAGGTTGGAGCTTTTTATTGATTCATCTAATGTCTTGTAGTTACTGTGGAAACAGTTTGTACAGTTTACAGTGTTGCACTTACAGTTAGGCTCATCATTTTTAGGACATAGATACATTTTTTGTACTTCTGCTTCCATACACCCCAGTGGATTTTCAATTAAACAGTTAGTATTTGACTGAACTGCACACTCTCTGCTTTAATTCTTTTTTTCTATCTTTTGTTTTTTTTTAAACTGTGCATGAACTCTAGGAATTACGGACAGATTTTTATACAAAGGCCATTTTTATGCATATGATTGACTGAAAAGCAATGTATGGCCAGATGAGGCCTGTTCTCTTATTGTTTCATGACAAATGGAGTAGAATTAACATCTGATTCAATTCATAGCTTTTTGGAGTTCAAATATGAGGCCCAAGGAGGAGTATATCATTATGCTGAAACAATAGATACATCTATCAAAGAATTAAGGGGTCAGTCAACAATCTGGCACATTCTTAAAAAGAAAAGAATCCCTTGGTTAGTTCATTGTGACCAAAAGACCTGCACGATGACAGAATTATTCCCATGCAACTCAAGGAAGGAAACACAGCTGAAATTCTGCCCTTCAATCATGTATTAGTTTGACTTTAACTCCGCTGGGATGGTGTGCAGACCAAGAACTACAAAAACTGCATCTTTATACAGCAAATTATGAATTTAACTGTATGAGACGTTTCAGTAAAAAAGTAAAAGTGAGCTGAATATGAACTGAAAGGTGCTAAAGCAAAATATCCAAAGCAAAGATTGGTGAAGGAAAGTAGTTTTAGAAAGCTAAAGTACTTTTTGACTGTGGTGTTGAGGAGTGATGCTGTCAAAGGAAGCATGAGTCACAAGCATACGGTCTTTGCATATTATTAAGTGCATCATACTGACCACCTCTGGGAGCTCCTCTCACTCGCCTTGACTTTTGGTTTCACCCTCAGCAGCCAGTCCTCTTCAGGGACAGGAGGGCTGGGCATGTTGTAAAGTGGGTGACCAAACAACGCCTCCAGCTTTAGCAAGTCTGACTCAATTGAGGCATTTTTGCCTCCTTTGTCAGAAAGTGGTCGTACATGACTCTTAACCATCTTCTTTCCATCTTTATGGGAAGAATCTGTTTGTATATTATCAGTTGGTAGCTCAGCTGGACCTCTGATCACCACAGAGGTGTAGTTGGTGTGTGCCAGGTCTCTTGGAATGTGTGTCCTGGGTGGCAGTGGGGTGTCACAAGGCTGGTGGTAAATGGAAAATGAAACAAGAGCCAGGAGGAGGTGAATGAAAATGGTGACGAAGGCCAAGGACAGACAGATTGTCCTGGAGCGCCGGCGTATACGCCACATCATCCTACTGAAAAGAGAGTGATAAAGAATGAGGAGAGGTGAATGCATGAGGGGGAGAAAAGAAAATGGAAGAAGATTTTTAATGAAACATTAGCAAAGTGTAAAATTTAAAGCAAAAACATACCAAAAATGCAAAATACCAGTATTAAGTAGAACATAGCCTTGATAAAGGCTCATATTCCTTCACCTGCTCTTCTTCTAATTTGACCTTGTAATGCATTCATGAATCACAGGAGTCTCCATCTGGCATATGAAGAGAAAATGTGAGTAAAGAGTGACGTACACAAACCTTTTAATGTTGCCTGACACCTCTCAGCTGTTGTTAGTGTGTTTCCCAGAGGAATAATAAAGAGATTCAGTATCCAGTCAGCCTTGTCTTCTTTATCTACATGCGACCAGGAGTGGTGCCAGGTTAAAGTGATCTGGATATAAATCAGTGTGTTTACTCATCTCTTTCAACCCAAGTGATTGGGGGAGAGGGGGTTGGGGGGTAAAGCATTTGCCCTGTATAATGTCATCCTTCTCTGACAAGAGTAAAAGCAAAAAATGTAGCTTATGGCAAAAAAAACCCCTAATAAATACACCTAAATCTGTTAAATCTTTACACAGTTTAAATACGTTTTCAGTTTTAAAGCCTGATTTTGTCTGTTCTTACAATAAGCATGGCTATATTGCTACTGCTGCAGAAAGACTTCTGTCCTTCATTTCAGGACTTTCCAAGACAAGTTTTGCTCTTCTGTCTGTTTGCAGGACACTGAATCACCTTGTTGTTGAATTGTGCTATACAAATAAACTTGCCTTGCCTTGCCTTGCCTTCTAGCTTTCAGCTGAAAGCTTCGGGCCGGTCTCAGATCCAATGACAATGTAGAGATGAAAACTCTTTGAAGAACACCTTATTCACACTTTCAGATAACAAGATGAACTTTATTCCATGGGGAACATTCAGTTCACACACAGTTACTCATGAGAAAGACACATCTTTCTAAACCATACAAACGCACAAAATGCTAGAGCAGAGCAGAGTCAAGTGACAGAATATATTAGCTTGCAGAACCCTTTACTAAAGAGTATTAGATTAGCTGTTATTTGTGCATCTTATTGAAATTTTGTAACCTATTCAGGGGGCTAGGCTCAAGGTGTTTTCAGAATCAGACTGATTCAAAATGTTACTTAAATTACTTAAATGTTCATTATTTTGGGAAGCTTGCAAAAGAAAAAGGCCAGAAAGCGAGAATTAAACTCTCCATTCATCCATTATCTTAACTGCTTATCCAATTTAATGTGACACAACACAGACAAACCTTTCACACTACTGCACCACTGTGCTGTCTTTGCAAATCATGTAAACACAATATTTTCTGTGAAAAGTACTATGAGAAAATATTAATGTTGATACAGAGAAAAAACATGTTTTCATTCTGAGCTTGATTGCAGTGACATGATTTTTTTAAATCCCTGGGACAAGAGCGTGTTTACCACTACGTTGCATCACCTCTTCTTTTCACCACACTCTGTAGGAATGTGCTTTGGCACTGGCCTGTTGAAATAAGTTTTTTCTGTCGTCTGAACTGCACTATATGTTGTTCCAACACCTGCATTTTGATAGGAAAATGGGAAATAAATGCAGCAATGCACTGAAACATGCAAACATACTCATATACAATATTTAAGGTTAAAAATAGTTTATATAATTCTAATGAGTTTGAAAGTCAATATTTGGTATGACCATCTTTATTCTTCAACATAGCCTGAACTCCCTGAGGTAAGCTTTCTTCTGATTTCCTTAAAAAATCTTCAGGAATAGTTCTCCAGGCTTCTAGAAAGACATTCTTCTTTGGATGTTGGCTGCCTTTTGTGCTGATCTGTCAAGATGGTCCCACACTGCTTCAAAAACGCTGAGATGTTGAGATTCTGTTGAGACCTGTGCATGATTGATAATGTTCTATTGTGTCTTTTTCTATCCATGTTCACTTGTATTGCTTTGACAATGTGCTTGGGATCATTGTCATGCTAAAAAATGAGTGTGTAGCCAATCAGATGCTTTCTAGATGGTATTGCATGGTAGATTCAAATCTGATGGTACTTTTCTGCGTGCACAATTCCATCAGTTTAGACAAGATATCCAATGGCACTGGCTGAAATGCAGATGAAACCATGGCAGAGCCTCCAACGTGTTTTATGTGGCTTCCTTCATATATCTTCTTGTTGAAATGATCGTAGTGTATGTATGCATGTCTGTTTCTTAACTGTTCATTTCTCCTGAAATGAAGGACAGAAGTCTTTCTGCAGCAGGCTGGATCTTCTTGGTATTTCTTTGCATGGTAAGTGTTCTTAAATTCATGCAGTGATTCCCACTGTTTTTTTTAATGCAATATCACTAATATTCAGTACTGTTTTCTGTAGATGTCTTTATAATGAAATCTGATTACACAGAGGGATGCCCGCAGGCTTTAAGTTATTAGAAATCATTGAATTCACATTTTACACAGTGTCCTAAATTTTGTGGAAATGTGCCAGATACATATCAGTTTATCAGTCTGTTGGAAGCATCACCGCAGCAGACTTCTTAATCAGGCAGTAGGCGAGACAGATGTTTCATATTCTGCATGTGCGTTTCTGCTGAGACTTTGATTCAAGTACCTCAGGACTCGTTCAAAGTCCCACAGGATACGCCGTTTCTGTGAAGCATGACTTTTTAAAGTCTGTGTGTGTATGCGTGTGATCGTGTAGAGAGATCCACGTGAACGATATGGGAGCACTCCCCAAAATCCACGTGTCGCACCCACCTATACGGTATGTGCTGACATCGTGACTCATCTATATAAGCTTAATAGAATAATTAAAATAGATTTACTTTGAGGATTTTCCTCTATTCTCAGAGGTGATTGTTTTCTTTTAATTATTTATCATCATTTATAAAACATCGACGTTTTGGATAACAACATGAACTAAATGCAAATGAAGAAACAGAAGTACACATTATAAAACCCACAGTGGGGCTGAAAGCTGTTGGAGACTGGAGGAATTCAAAAATATTTTTGCATGTGTCTCTGAAAAATGAATACCCAAAGGTAAAGGATTATTTTAAGTTTCATTTTCATTACTGGATGGATGAGAAAAAAGGACACAATGTCCAAACAGTGAAAAGGTAGGGGTGAACGTTTATCACCCTTTATTACAGAGCTCTTGTGCAATCAAGGAAAAGGGAGCTTTTGTTAGTAAATGCAACAACTGTGCTGAAATGAGGAATTTGACGTAGGCGTTATTGTTATGCTGTTAGCTAATCAGTGGTAAAGAGGTAGCCCATAGCTGAGGCTAACTGGAAAGTCTCACAGAGTTTACAGGCATTTGTGTGTAAGTCAAAGAACCAGGTCATCTAGGCATAAACTACATTTTTTTAACCCTCCTGTTATGTTGCGGGACAGATTGACCCAGAACAGAACAGATGTCACATGTCATCTGCATCACTACAGAAAACGAAAAAAATCAAAATTATACAAGAAAACTGTAAAATAATCAATGCCAGTGCTTCTGGCACTTTTGGATGAGTAAACATGCCCCAGGTCAAATTGACCCAGGAATGTTGTTCAACAACATAACAGGAGGGTTTAGTTGAACTCACCCCTGGACAGCCAAAGTGAGGCTAGCACTAGGCTTAAACTCAGAGAGTTTAGATGCTAGCTGTATGTTAGCTTACAGTGGATTGTGTGTGCAGTGGTGCTCTTCTGCAAATTTTATTCATCCATTGTGAGTAGAATAAACCAGCGATTAGAATAGAATGTGTTTAGGTTTGCTTAGATAATAGAGAGTGGCTGGATATCAGAAGAACAGGAAAGGATTTCTAAGAGTGTGTTTTGTTAGGATGACGTTGTCAACCCCTGTTTAAAGGACAATTGTGGACATTTATTCTCAAAGCATTTTATGTGGCCTTAAAGTTCTCAAGAATGAAATTCAGTTGCTGAACCCATCCTCTGAAGTGCCAAATGAGTTGGTTTAGCTATAAACTTTGGTGTGTAACTGAGGAATCTATTGACAGTGGGTGTCTGCCTGTCATAAAATGAGGAGTAAGAGCTGCCTTAGCCACAGATACGAGTCTGGGGAGGACAGAACAATAGAATTAGTGGAAAACTACTGAAGAGGGGTGACACAGGGCAGCCCATCTCACTAGTATCATATGGATACCAATAGCATCATTGGTATCGATACTTGAATGTCGGGCCACTTCTGCTGTTTTTGTTTGCCTGTGTTTATCTTTTGCTCAGCCACTGACTCATTTCAGTCCACCTGGAGTTCTAGTTATTTCTGTTATTTTCCTAAAGTCTCTCCTTTTTTACCCCTTCTCTCTCCAGTTAAAGCTCAAGTCATGAATAAATGTTGGCTCGACTTGACATTTATGACTCATTTCCACTCACATCCACTGAAGCAGAAGCTTAAGTTCAGCTTAAATTGTGTGGTGTGGATTCCATGCACCAAATTTTATAGCAGTCCATTCAATATTGAAATATTTTTTTTAATATCCTTTTTATGTGGAACTATGCGTGTGTTTAATGAAGTCACTTTAAAGTGTTTTAGTTGATGATGACCGTCACAGTATTCAAGAGCTACTTTAATGGTGCTTTTCATACCATCCAGGTCTCCGACACTTAAGAGCTGAAAAGCCGTCTTTCAAAATATGTTTCCTGAATGGTTGTTTTTTTTATCGTGGAGGAGGACACTCTAAACCAGGGGTGAGTAACTCCAGGCCTCGGGGGCCGGTGTCCTGCAGGTTTTAGATGTGTCCTTGATCCAACACAGCTGATTTAAATGGCTAAATTACCTCCTCAACATGTCTTGAAGTTCTCCAGAGGCCTGGTAATTAATTTGATTCAGGTGTGTTGACCCAGGATGAAATCTAAAACCTGCAGGACACCGGCCCTCGAGGCCTGGAGTTGCCCACCCCTGCTCTAAACCATTAGGTAGGTCTTGAGTTGGATTGCAATGAGGTGACTTTAAAGGCTGCTAACAAAAAAGGTAAAATAAGTACAACATGTCTGTTTTGATGCTTTGTGTCCTCTTAATTACACTAAACTAATTAAGGTAAACACTTTTTACCAGGCAACAGGATTATGTGGTGGTTAAGACTGTCACCTCAAAAAAAGAAGTTCCTAGGTTTGAATCTGCTGGCTGCCTAGGACTTCCCTATATGGAGCTTGCATGTTCCCCCTGTACCTGTTTGTCCAAAGATATCAGTGCTCTAAATTGGCTGTAGGTGTGAGTGTCTGTGTGTGAGAGAGGCTTTTTTGCCTCTCTGTTAGCCCTGAAATAGACTGGCCACCTGGCTGTGGTGTATCCCCGTCTTTTGTCCTATGACAGCAAGAAAATGGATGGATGGAACTTTTAAAAATGTATGCATGAATGTATGTATGTTATGCAACTCTTCCTATCATGGTAAAACATGGAACTTGTCTAGTACGTCAAAACAAGAACCCTCCAGCTTAAACGTTGCTTTGAGGAAAAGGAACTAGAGGCAAGAAGACAATGACCGGGGTAGGTCACGTGTATCAAATATTCTTTGTGTACAATGGCACTTCAGTGGGGCACTCTAAAAGTAGCAGATACCATGCAGAGGTACACATGGTGACGACCTTGAAAGAAGGCTTGCGCTCATTGAAATCAGATATGGGTTACTGATGACTGGATCGCATACAGAGTTCTCTTTTCTTATCACTCCAGTGTAACAAACCTTTTCAACCACTATTTCAAAGGTATGTTCCCGTCCACGTGAACACAAACTATAAACTCTCTGTGAGCCAGTATAACGTAATAATTTAAAAAAAAAAAAAAAGAAACCCAACAATGATTTATATATCAATTTTTAAAAATCCACCATGTTGCTGAGGATGATAATTCAGTAACTGGATCTATGGCCACTTTGAATTAAATTTAGAGAGTGCTTGAACTCTTTTGCCCCCCTGCTTATTTAATTGAAGCGGCATCTTTGTTTAGCCTTGCAGCTAGTGAATATGGTTTGTATTTCATGTGGTTTTCAAAGTTTCTAGCACCGTCCTCAGTGCAGATCATATTTCAACAACACGCCCCCTCTCCAAGCCACTAACAAGATGTAATTTGTATTCGGCCTCTTAGTTTAACTCACAAATTTTACAGGTGTAACAAAAGATTTTCAAGATAATGAAAGAAATACATCATAAGCTCAGACTCAAGCAGCAATCCAACTGCTACTTGGTTGTCTTTCCTTCCAACCTTTTATTTGCTTCTCTTCTGTGACTTACTTTTCTCTGTTTCTCTTATAATCAAGCCCTTTTAGGTTTTATCCTCACGTACACTGAAACATCTCTTCTTTTTTTTTAAAAATCCCCTCCATGTTTTTACTCTCATTTGATTTCACCGGCCTCTCTATTTTCCAAAAACTCATGACTCCCTTTTATGTCAGTCTGGAGAAGAGCTAATGAAAGCACAGCCACATCTAGCGCTGGTCAGAGCTGGGACTGACTCACGCACACATTTGCAAAAAGACCCACATGCGCACGCTCATATTAATATTGGATTGTGTTTCCTATTTCTCATAAAAAAGAAAGCCGCTAGCAATGTTCAGATGAAAGATTTATCCCTCCTGCTCTCTTCTGTCATCCTCTGTCACCACCCACCCCCCACCTCTAAATGCTGTCTCCTGACACTCTCCTCTCACTCTTCTGACCTCCAACTCTCTGCACCTTTGTGAATCTGTGGAATTTTCGAACCTCTAAAAGGCCACATTCTCTCTTTTCCCTTATCCTCATTTTTCAGTACTAGCTACTGAATTTTGAGAGTTGTCACTCACTATATTTTCAAGCACCAAAGAGTTTCTTTTGTGTTTTACCTCCTGTGTCATTCACTAACACACACACACACACACCCAGGGACGCTGCAACCTTCCGCTCACCATCACAGGTGGTAAGGAGGTTGCTAAGAGACAGCACTGAGCTTTTCCAACACAGAGAGATGCTTCAAACGAGGACACGGTGTGATGACAAAAAGAAAAAAAAAACGGATTGAAGTTCGGCATCAACAGTTAGAGGACTAATGTTTGGTGTAGTTTCGTGGATAATAAAACCCCATTTCACGTGCGGTTTGCCCGCTGACTGTTGCCATGATAATAAAAGGCTCACCACTGCTATGCTTTCAGGGACATCTAAGAAAAACAAAGGACACTGCTGTAATGCTCTTTAATCTTTCCCTAGATGATGGTTAAAGAGCTTTCTTCACAAATTTACTGAATTATTCTTCCTTCTTTGTTTTTACTTCGAGGAGGGCTGGAAAAGATCAACTTTAATATATGATCTCTGTAGCTCCCTTTCTCTCTGTATTTCACGCAACTAATATGACTAGAAGAAGAGAACATAAAGATTCAATAAGTAATATTTTCTAGTTTAATTACATAAATAAGATAACTATGCATTTTTCCTTCAGGTCTTTAGTATTAGTCAATCTGTAAGCAGCCTATAGACGTCTTCAGTCTTGAACTCTTTCAGGATGTTGCAAAAAGAAGATACAGATCTCTACCTGTGTCTCTTTTCCATTATCACCTGCTCAGCTTGACTCAACTCTGCTCGGTTTTGGTCATTTTCCATTAAAATTAAGTAAAAGCTCAATGTGGGTGGGGTCATTATAGCAAGGCGGCCTGAAGATGAAAACAAAACACAAAAATAGAGGATATTAAGGTGACAGTATACATGCTGCTTGGTCTGTGGCTTTTTCTCAGACTCAGGGTAAAAGAAGAAAGCCAGAGAAGGCAGCAGCGATTTCCTCCATAGCCGGGTCTCAAAAAATGGCAGGTTTGATTTTTGTAAAGGACTCATTCTTATGCCATATCCAGGGACATCGTTCCCAGGGCAAACGTTGGCATGCAATCTGCTGACATTTTCATCACATTTTCAACTTGACTCTGCTTACTTGGAACCCCAGCTAAGAACAATGCCAACTTCCTGTCACCAGATGATGGCTCCAAGACTACACGTTAGTATTAAAATCAATACATAGCGGTAAGGTCTTGCTACCAGATGTTGCAATTTAGCACTGGAACGGTCTCTAAATTATGGCGCTCCTGAGCCTGAGTAATCCCGTGTAGATTAATACTCCTGAAGGAATTCACAAAAGTAAAACCATTTTTAAACAAAATCACAAAAAAAGTGTGACCACCATGGACAAGACCAAAGAGTTGTCAAAGGACATCGAGGACAAGATTGTAGACCTTTATAAAACTCAGATGGAGCACGAGACCATGTAAACAGCTTCGCCAGGCAACAGAAACCAGCAAGAAGCTTGTTGAGATGGTGACAACTGTTGGTGTGACTATTCAGAAATAGAAGGAATATAAAATGGCCCAAAATCCATGCAACATCTTGACTCATGGGGTGAGGATGATCATGAGAAGGTGCCAAAACAACCCAAAACTGCATGAAAAGAGCTTATTAATGATCTGGAGACAGTTGGGACCTCAGTCACCAAGGAAACCATTGGTGACACACTATGCTGTAATGGCCTGAAATCTTGCAGCATCCAGAAGGTCTCCATCCTCCACAAGGCACATGTGCAGGCCCGTCTTAGGGTTGCCAGTAAACATGATTCAGAGAAGGCTTTGGCGAAAGTGCTGTGGTTGGTGGAAAACAATATCGAACTCTTTGGCATCAGCTCAGCTTGCTGAGAAGGGCTGAGTATGAACCAAAGAACACGATCCCTACAGCCAAGCACGGAGGTGGAAACATTATGTTTTTGGCTCGTCAATGCCAACACACTGAGGAGCCAAAGGGCATGTATGGTAAAATCTTATTTATCTTACATTCTCCAACTGTAAAAATTGTTAACCGAAGTAAATCTGCATCACTGACTGCATCTTCCTGACAAATTATCCTCTTTTGATGAACCTTAAATGAGTAGTCATGAGTCACCTGAGCTATAGAGCTAAAGTCAGAGAGGGATGAACCTTTCCAAAGCTCCTGGCTCATGTGACCTGAGACTTCAAAATGTTATTGAAAGTATTCATCCATTCATTTTTTTTCCATTTATCCAATTTAGGGTAATAGCCTATCCCAGCTGTCCTGCATATTTATTTATTTATTGCATTTTAATATTCTTGAAACTATTAGGCTGTTATTTTTTTAATCAAAATAGGCTACTTTTAATTTCATTCATTTTCACAAACACAGATGGGACTCACTCCGCCCTGCAGAGCTTTATTGCCAGTCTGTTTCATAAATGCTCCGCTTTGTTGGTAATAAAAAAGTAATAGGTAAACAAAGGTTGTGATTTTAGTCCTATAACTTTATGAATGCAACAGAACTTGGTATTAGTGTAATGAAAACGCAAAGTTAAAATACCAAATGATCGCAAATGCAGAGTAGTCAGTGTCAGAGGGATAGGATAAAGAAAGAGAAGCAAGAGTGAGATGGTTTGGACATGTGCACAGGAGGAATAGTGGATATATTGCCAGGAAAAACAGGAAGACGTCAGAGAGGGTTGGTGTGACAGAATGTTAGGGATAGGGTGAGAAAGAGGCAGATGATCTGCTGCGGCAAACCCTAAAGGGAGCAGCGGCAGAAGAAGAGTAGTCACATGTGGTGAAAAAATGTCAATTATTTACGTGTTAGAAATGTAGGTAGGCTCATCTTTATTATAAGGAACAAATATGTCGGGGCTGTGCAAATGTTTTGGGTCATAAATTGCTCACAAATGGCTATTTTAAGAGTAAAGACATCAAAGAGTGCCAAATATAGAACAAGAGAGTCTGTTCAGTTATTCATCAACTCGCACTTACGAACTGCTAAATTTGGCATTGTGGATAAGTATACAATATTTAAAAAGAGACTGTTTTAATTAGCAGGAAACACAGCACTACGCGCATTGGTTGTGTTGTATTTTAGAGATGTGTACAAGCTATTTAACACTGTCCCCAGGTGACAATGTGCCTGTAAATTCAATGACAGCTCCAAAGAGCCTCTTGCTGGATAATAACACTTTTCTCGCAGCGCTGACACCAAGCAAACCAGCAGCGTGACTCCGTGGTTCACTGTATAAATATTTAACAATGCAAGGAGACACAAGGAGAAGGAGGAGATTTATAAAGACTGTCTGAGGTGAATAATGAATGAGGTGCATCACAGGGTGGAATAAATGTTTACTGTCACAGGACCCACGGGATTAATCTGAGCGTTGTTACAATAATTGCACAGCAAACGGGCTCCTTCGCATAAAAACGGACCGGGCGAATCTGGGTGAACCTGTCATTGTATTACACTGGCTTCAGCCCAAGCAAATCCACGCGTATCCCTGTCAAATCCATGTCAGCCATTAAGCTGAGGTGTTTACAATGGTTGTCGGGCTGATGGAGAATCGCAGAAGAAGGGGTCTTACTGTAGTGATTCTAAAATTGGAACAGTCTATATAAACTGCATAGAACAGAGGCTTTTTTCACCAGAAGGGAAACATTTTAGTGTTACATCTCTGCAAAAACTGGTTTTCAAAGAGAATTTGAGGAATTTTTCACATCGGTTATTACTTGTATTATAGACTGCTACACAACAAATCAGTTTACAGAGAACAGCAGGGCTGTGGCCTGCTATATTGTATTACTGAGTGTAGCTGTTGACCAGGGGTTAAGAAGGAGGCCAGCTGCAAGCCTGACATCCTCCTGTGGAGAGCAGGGTCAAGCACGAGTGTGTGGGATTGATGTGTGCAGTCTGAGACATCACAACGTATTCCGCTAAGTGGAGGGATCTGCAGGCTTCAGAGGTCGGTGTGTTTAGAAGAGGAGGTGGGCGACTACGGAGGCAGGCTGTAGGCTGTGCACCTAATCAGAAGTTAGAAATGCTGCTGGAATTATTGACTGAATTGTCTACTGCATATATTTTTTGTTACGTTTTTATTGAGTGGGGAAGATGCACGTTTAGTTTAGTTGGACTCGCACTGGACGGGCAGTGGGGATAGAGGTGTTTCTGATTAGGTGGCAAGAGTAAAGGTCAAAAGAGCAGAACTGTGAGTGGCCAGAGACATCAGAGCACGGAGCACAAAGAATCCTGAACAGAGAAGATGACAACTGTGCTACCTCTGCCCTCACCGAGCCAACAGCCAAACTCACAAGCACACAGAGCTGCTGCACCAACTCAGTATGCAACAGCTCAGGGCATCTAATCATTATTGTGGCAAAGATATAGCCAAGTGTACTTGTCATTTCTATGGGCTCACTGTAGCACAGCTATTATTACCATTGTAATTACAGTTATGGCTCCCGCCACATTCATTATCTATCCATTCATCAATCCATTTTCTGGAGCCGGGTCACAATTCTGAGATTGATGTCAGAAATCTGACTTTTCTGTTCCTTTTTTTTAATCACTTTTTTCAGTGTCCATAATCCTTTTCCATAGAATCGGCTTCTCTAGCTGTAGTGGAATAGAAGTAAAAGGCAGCTAATTTCCACTAATGCTGTCTACCCTAAAGAGTGGTCCCCCATGCATAGATTTTAGAGGCCAGTCGATGAATCTTCTCCATGGTCTTCCTCTGTTCCTCCTTCAGGGCATCTCCACATTCAACATGTTTTAGCTAATATACCCACCATCCCTTCTCTGTACATGTCTATATACACCATAGCTGATCACCTCTGGATAAATGGGTTGTGTCAAGAACGGTGTTCAGCATAAAATCTCTGTAGAATCTAATGTGCAGATCATCAAGAATACATACTGCAACTGATCCAGTATGATTAGACAGGGAGCGATGAGATTAGCGATATTTTAAACTGTTAGAGCTGTGCCAGCTGACTTCTTGGCTCATACTTTGAGGAATGCTTAATGATTTCTGGCATTTCAACAAAAAAATTCAAATAAAAATCAGATTTGATGAAAGATATTCACCTCTTAAAGGAGAAAACTCAGTCTGAGGCATGCGGACAAAAACACCAAAGCCTCCAGAGAGACATTAGAGGCATACCCAAAATAACTGTGGGTTTTATACCATTTATGTGTGCTAGTTTTAGAGCTAATATATAAACGGGCCTGTACTTCTGTTTTGAAGGAGACAGCTTTTTGTTGAGTTTTTTGCTGAACTAGTAGGGAACAGCCAGAAAAATAGACATATTTGTCACCATTACCTTCATAAGATGAAAATATGGTGACACTGCAGACAACAGTGTGGACATAAAAGCGAAGGTAAGAGGACAGCTTGGCAAGCATTGTAGTATTTGTGAGTGCAGACTGACCCAGTGTGGGGTCATGGTGCTTTGGGTGCACAAAAACTGTGGCAGAAGCTGCAAGATACTGCTAATCTGTCAATAAAGGCGGTTTCTCTCCCTCCAATGCTGAGCCAAAAAAAAGCCCTCTGCACACTTTGAAAGCAAACAGACACTTGATTGAGTCACAACAGAGTTCTTCCCATTTGGCAGACAAGCTTCACATCTTTGAGTTTTTAAAACCACTGGTCAAAAAACTGAATGGAACACTTTTAAATCAGAGTAAGGAATCAAGCCAGTTAAACCTCTGGGATATTGATCTGCTCAGTTAAGTAGCAGGGAGGGTTGTTCATTAACATCAAGGCAGTTTCATCTGCTTTGGTGTTAATGAAATGAACAGCAGGTGACAATGAGACAAACCCCAAAACAGGAATGGTTTTGCAGCTGCAGGGCAATGACATTTTTCCCTCCTCATCCCTCCTGGCTGTTTTTTCATTAGTTTTGCATTTGGCTAGAGTCAGTGTCACTACTGATGGTACAGATAGTTCATCTACTCCATGATGCCACATGTATTTGTATCATTGCCAGATGGTTTATGTCTCCCTGCACAGTCTCGGGAGCACAGAGGAAATCCACAATTTTATTGTACATGTACACTGAAAATAAATTTTATTCTATTCCATTCCCACAGACAAGCAGTTCATTTAGGAGAACTGGACAGGACCGCAAAAGGTCCTTAGCCAATAAAAAGGACTTGTATCTGCTCCTTTGTGCAAGGAGGAACAGGATGAGCACTGCCAGAGCTACAAAATGACCTCCAGCAGGATACTGGAGTGAATTTCTCTGACCAAACAATCAGAAACAGACTTCATGAGGGTGGCAGATGTCCTCCATTGAGCCCTGCGCTCACTGCCCGGAACTGTGGAGCCCAAATGGCATTTCTCATAAAATACCAGAACTGGCAGGTCTAACATTGGCACCCTGTGCTTTCACAGATGAGAGCAAGTTCACCCTGAGCACAGGGTCTGGAGAAGCCATGGAGAACGTTATAGTGTCTGCAACATATCTATGGAGAGGGACACAGACCTCTACAGGCTAGGTAACGGTACCCTGACTGCCATTAGGTATCAGGATGAAATCCTTGAACACACTGTGAGAACCTACGTTGGTGCAGTAGGTCCGAGGTTCCTCCTGCTGCATGACAATACCTGACTTCATGTGGCGAGAGTATGCAGGCAGTTCCTGGAGGATGAAGGAACTGATACCACTGACTCGCCCCCAGGCTAACCTGACGTGAATCCGATAGACCATCTCTGGTACTTTATGCTTTGGTCCATCCAACACTACCAGGCTACACCTCAGACTGTCCAGGAGCTCAGAGATGTCCTGGTCTATATCTGACAAGAAATCCTCCAGAACACCATCCATCATCTTAATAGGAACATGCCCTCATGTTGTCGGGCATGCATGCAAGCATGTGTGAGCAATACAAACTACTGATATCATTTTTGAGTCACTGCAATAAGATTTTAACAAAAGGACTCTGCATAATTTTTCCACTTTGATTTTCTTTTAATTCAGCCCCCTGTAGGTTGACCATTTTCATTTTGTGCCATGCTTTCAAACTGAACACATTACCCAGGTCATATCAGTATAAATATCCAACGTCTTTTTTTCCCATTGAGATCTGATGTGTTTTCAAAGTGTACATTTTTTCTGAGCAGTGTATTATTTGTACACATTTACCACAAAACTGAGCAAATTGGCTCACTTTTGTGAGGCCACAGTTAGTAATCACCTGCAGCTGGTGCTTTCCAGCTCACAGAAATTTGTCTCAAATATGTAAGTAGCTGCGTTTTACATCTAAAAATAGCTTTAAGATAATTCTTTGGAGGCCAAGTCAACACCTAAGAGTGTTTGTTGTGGTTCTTGAGTCCAGTGAGGGACTGCAGTGGGCTTAGTCAGGCTTGTGCCAAGTGTAACACTAACACCCATATAAATGTCAGGACCTGTGGTCTCCTAGGAAATCATTGAAACAAGGTTATTAATGTTGTAAACATCACCTTAAATCTTGTGGCTGATGGGTTTAGAGCACCGGACCTTTCACTTCAGGGCTGAGTTTAACACTAGCATGAGAGCAGTGTTTATATTCAACATGCTATTACGTGTTGAATATAAACACGTCGTTTTCGGGCCAGAGCAAATATTCTTTAAGCCTTATCTCTCTGTGCTCATAAGCTTGAATTTTTAAGCCATTTTCAGCTTTTATGTAGCGCCTGAGAAATGTTTCATGTAAGTGCTCTGTGTGTGTGTGTGTGTGTGTGTGTGTGTGTAGTATTGACAGTTTAACTTTGTGTCATCTCACTTTTGTCTGACCAAACACATCCTTTGCCTTTAGTGGAAAATAATATTTAAACTGTAAACCAGACTAATGCTTCAACAAAAACTGAGTCGGGCGTCATCATCCCTCATGACAAGTCCCCATCGCTCCAACATTGATGTTTTCCTTTTTCCATATGAACATAAAGCCTTGGCATCTTGTTTTTTTTTTAAAGCTTTTTTCCTCCTTTTTGTATTTCTCTATTCTTAGAAAGCCAAGCAGAAGCAGCTGGCACCATTTTATTCCTCTGTGTGAAGCATATATTTCCTTTATTCATTCATATTCACTTGTACTGATACATGAGAGAAATGACATTTCCTGTGCTGGATGCAATCACTCATGTCAGTATAATTGCTTGACTACATTTCAAGGACAAACGGTTCCAATTTGCTCTCAATCGGTCACAAAAACCTCCTTTTCATGAATTGCATTTAATCAGAAACGTGAGCCCGAAGTTTGCAGCATGCTGTGTGGCAACTGTAACGAAGCTCGCAGAAACAGCAAAGAACAAAACAGAGGCAGATGTCGGGCTCTGTTTTACACATTTCAGTTTATTATACAATCAGGTCACTTCACGCGTAATGATCCAGCAAAGGATCATTAAAACTGGCATCAACATGAAAACAATCACACTGCTGTTATCACCCAGTGGGGTGATGATATTTTTAGGGATAATAACAAACACCTTAACGAGGAGAAAAGGTGAGGTCGGGTGCCGTGTTCGGCTCAGAAGACTCAGAGCCTTTTTAATCGTAAGAAGATGAACTGGTCCTTAAAAAGAAGTGTTTTCAAGTTGCATCAAAATATGTACACATAAAAAAATCTTACAAATTTTATTGAAACACTAGTGCAGTTGGATAGAGAAAGACACGTGTAAAGTTACAGGCGGCGTGGACGGCTTAGTGTTGCGCAGTCTTGTCAAACTGCAGAGCACAGCGATGACGTGGTGCTACTTAAAAAGAAGGAAAAAACAAAAATGTGTGTGTCCAGCACACACCAACATAAAACACTCACACATACACACACTCCCTGCAGAGGAATGAGGGTAAAGGACTTTGGAGACCCTGGCTGGCTGTAATTGTTGGAGAAGTTGGACTTGCTTGCACATGCATGCTCACAAATGTTCTCGCCTCTTTCCTTTTTTTTTTTTTATTTAATGTATGAATGGAGAGATTGATGGTTAACAACAGAGAGGAACAGACCGGTGACAGACAAGGCGAGACGCTATTTTTAGGCCCACCAACCAAAGTCGCAATCAAAACCCCCTTTCTTCTATTCTCGCTGCATTTTTAAAATCAACGAGCGCTTCGCAGTTCCTGCCTCAGTGGCTGGTAGCGACCTGACCTAACCTGCCGAAACAAGTATAACCAGCATCTGGATGGTAGCTGGTGGTTCATTTCCAGCCCGGCGAGAACGTCAGAGAAGGTGCTACGAGCACTTCCACACGCAGACGGCCAGGCTTCCTCCGAAGAACATGTAAAGAAGGTTCTTCACCTCGTGTGTGACCTCAAAGCCGAAGCCTTCGCCAATGACCACGTGCCACGAGCTGCCAAATTTCTTATCCATGGACTCCTTGATCATCTTTGCAGCACTCTATGGAAGACGGCAAGAAAAAAAAAAAGAAAAACAGAAGCCCTGGCCATCAGCACAACACACGAGAAATTTGAAAAGGCATCCTCAATATTTTACTCAAGACTGAGAGCAAAATATACACACCTCATTGTTGGTGGCATACTTTTCACAGGCTGTAACACACAGCTCCATGGTCTCAACCCTCATTTCCTCTGGCATGTCTGTGTGCTGAGGACAAACACAGAGCTATGACATGAATATAAACAAGTCAGCTAGAAACAACACTGCCTTCATCCTTTCTGACCGTCCCCCAATGTGGTCAGACAACTTGCCATGCGAGCTACTTCTTCCCTAGCGCTGTCTGTCACTGTGATGCTTGGTTTAGTCAGCGTGCTCTGACTGATCAAATGTGTGAAGACACAATAGGTGCAGACTTGATTTTGCAGTTGGTGCTTAGGAGCTGTTTGCTAATCTTAGAGAATACGACACCTTGTGTGAGCCACACCTGAGCCTGCTGTGTTGCCTAGCGTGCACGTATTTAACGACCAAACAAATATTGCGAAGTTTGGTGTGCGCTCTTTTGTTTTCTCACAGAAAGAGAAAAAGAAGGTTCCCAGTAATAACTAAACTAACTCCTACATGAGTGTTACAGTTTCTGTGTCACTGAGACGCAAATGTCACCATCAGATAATGGACTTCTTCATGACACTGCACCGGCTACACAGGCGTCCTTAAGTGACAGTGCACCGCAACTTTTTAAGAGATGTTTCTAAATTTCCAACTAAACTTTTAGAAGTTTAATTTACACAGCAGAGCATGTTCTGTGCCACCTGTACACTCATCCCTGCATGCTGCATGTATGGCAGTGGGCTGCTGTCAGCCTGCAGCAAACTTTATCAGACACTTCCCACTGGCAAACTAAACAGGCAGCTTTGTGCGTGGGCGTGAGATGACTTTTTCACACTAATGGCTGCTGAATAGGTGGTTTGATAGGGTTTTTAAATCAGTTTATCAAGTTCTTAGTGATTACATAACAGGTATCTTCATCTAAATTATCATTTTTGAGTGCAGGCATATTGATTCTTAGTCCCAAAGATGAGTGAAACTATGAGTGCATACCACCACTTTCCTACTCATTTTCAGCCGCTTTCTTTCAGAGTCGTTAAGGCAGACCTAATCAGCTTTTTTTTTTCTTTTTTTTTTTAAACTGGTGGTGCATTAGTTATATTTAACCCTACAACTTTTAACTACGAATTAGTCCTTACAGTACTTACTGTGATCTGTCGCAACACTAATTTTCATCTGAGCCATCTTAGTCTGCAGTAGTTGTTTTAAACTTAACATTAAATAAAGTTGACTGTGTCCTTCACTCATTTACAGTCTGCTTATGCATCACAACTACATCTACTAAACCAGAGCAGCCTCACACCTGCATAATCTTTTTATTTCGCAGTATCACAAAAGTCTCATCCACACTCAGGACCTCCTTGTCCTGGTCCTAGGTGAACAATGTCACTTCATTCCTACCCTGATGAGAGGGAAGCTGTGCAGTCTCTTGTAGTCGGCCTCTTCTTTCTTTCCCTCGCCAGTCCCGGCCATTCCGACTCCTGCAAATAAAGCATGTGTGTGCACGTTAAAAATGCTGTCCCCGGAGCGTGTCACCAAGTGTCACTTCATCAGGAGTAGTGGCTATCCTGCACAGCAAGCTCACATCTGTGGCTAACATGACCTGTGTTGGGGACGAAGTTAGCTAACATTGCTTAGCCCTATACTGGCTAACGACAAGAAGTCTCACATCGCAGTTCACACCATAATAATAAGCGGTTCCACACTTAAACAGTGTCCACAGGTATCGCGTCACGGCAGGTTTGTTAACGGGACAGCGCCTTATCAGGTTAGCAGCCCTAACAGGCTAATTAGCTTAGCATGTTTTCATAGCAAACATTTGATGCACTGGTTGTTTTCTAGCTAAAACTCGCCTTATTTAGATCCACCGTCGCGCCGTTATGGGTTGCCGTCCGTTATCGAGACTTGATAAATGCGCAGTGACCCGCAGATGTGTCACTTACGAAGCGTTTGCCCCACGAAAACTTCTGCTGTTTGACTTCCAGTTCGGTTGTTAAGGAGACATTTTAAACAAGCGATATCCGTGGAGTTGGGCCCCGCCTAGCTCTGCCGAGCTGAGTTCTTATTGGTTGAGAGTCCGTCGATCAAATGGAAAGCAACCCGCCCGTTTCCGAGAACGGTAACGTAACCAAATTAAGTTTTTATTCTTCTGTACTTTTTTTAATAAATTTGAAAAAATGAAGATTAAATGCAAGGAAAATTAAAAGGAAACAAAAAAGGAAAAAATGTAACGACAGAAATACTATGTAACTGTGTAATTACTTCTGATTCATTTATTACATATAGAAAAAAAGGAGAACTCTTAATACTGACACTGGTTAAGGTGGACCTATTATTAACAGCTTTTTGATACAAGATGGTTATAATAACATATACCTTAAGAATAATTTTATAAAGGTGTCTAATTCTGTCATTTAGTGGAAAATACACAGAAGGTCTCTTGATTTGGACCAGTATAAATGATTTTTACTGTGATACAGAGCTTGAGCTAACACACTTATCATCACTATCTACCTGCATGCATAACTGCTTTTAAATTAGGCCACTCTCCTGTCAATCAGGCAGAGCATGGGTAAAACCTTTTTTATCCATCCTAATCAGCTCTCTGACAGTCTCTGACCCACATTCAGCTGGAAACATGAGCGAGGAATCCCCCAGGTGGATTGATTTGACCCAGAATCGTCAGTCTGCTCTACATACGTGCACCCACAAGCACACAAAACCAAACCCAAGCTCAGAAAACTCCACAGTGCTTTGAAAGATAAATAATTCCACGGTCTGTCAGTGAGAGGTGCGTTTGCTGGTTGTCCATTTAGCCTCAAACACTCTATGGTATAATCCAACCTGAAATACCAACCCGAGCATCTTAAAAAATAAATAAATAATCGACTCTGTTGTGGATTAGAGTGGATTATCAATCAATCCCAGAGAGAGAAAACAATCAGATCACTTGATAATCTTCCTCTCCTTCCACTCTCACGGTCTCCTCTGTTCTTGTCTCTATGATTAATTCCTGGAGAAAAATGCATGCTGTTAACCAAATGCTGGGACGTTTCAACCCTCACATCACCTCCTCTTTATCCGCTTCTCTGAAAAGGGAGTGCCCTGGCTCAGAGAAACACCGAGCCATTAACTAATTGCACAGCAGTGCATTATGTTATGACATGATTTGCAGGATTTCTGATCAGCCTAATTGACCCATTTGGATTACAGCATCGGTCTGACCACCTGATATGTGTAGTTTGACAGCACATTCTGACTCTGTTTACATTCTTTGTTTGAAGCCTTTAACCAACGCACGCAGTCTTCAAAGCCACAGAATGAATTTGGTCACTATGATTCTCAAAGATCTCAAGTTTTTCTTTTTTAAAGTTAAGGATCAGTCTTTACTTAACTTTGTCTTACAGCTTTCAAGCCACATCTCCTATCTCTATATCACATGTTGTTTCATTCATTTATTATTATTCAGGTTAAAAATAAGTTTTCATGCTTATCAGAAAAAAAGGTGCATATAAACTATGTGATCTGTACCCCACATGGCTGAAAATTGGGTGGGCAGATGGAGATAAAGCAGAGGCAACATAAATTGCAGTTCCCTCAATGGCCACTTGAGGCTGGCGGGACCATTCAGCCCCCCACAGACTCACCCATGTTAAACTGCTTAGCTTTAATACACACATGTATAAGAAATTACTCTTGAGCCACGATGTCCCACAATCTTCCCAGGAGTTTAAAATTCCCCCCAATATCAGGCGACTCAATGTAGTAGAAACTGGAAGAAACCCAAGAGCTACATCTCAGACTCTCCAGATCTCAGATAGCATGTGAAAGTTCATGACAGCATGTTTGGCTTCTGGGAAGCGTTGCCAGGAAAAAGCCTCTTCTCTCTGAAAAGAACATGACAGCCTGACTTATGTTCGCAAATTTGCATATGAAAACAACAATAGCAAGGCTGGCCTTTACTTTTTTATATGTATTTGGATTAGTTACATTCAAAATCATCAAGAACTTATTAAAATAAATGCTGAGTGGTATAAAACACTTGTACTAATATAGTATTTTTCTACACAACTTGAGCACTCAAAGTACTTTCTTACTCCAAGCCTCATTCACCCACACTTTTCTTTTTTTCCCCTCCCCCAACTATGCCTAAGTGATCCTAACCTAACATCCACACTCCAATGGATGCTCTGGTGGCAACCTGGGGTTCAGTATCTTCCCCAAGGATACAGTACTTGACATGCCAGGGATCGAACCATGAATCTTCTGCTCCATCTCCTTAGCTACAGCTACCCTCCTCAGCTGTTTCACACTTCAATCACATGTGAAACAGCTTCAAAAATACACTGAGCGGCAGAAAGCAAGCACTTCATACCCAGGTGAGAAAATCACAAAAAAGGTGCCAGAGGGCTGGTGGGTACGCTGAAATGAGAATGTCAAAGTAAAGGAAAGGAGATGTTTTTGACAAACGGTGTGTTGAAACTATGTCAAGAGAAAAGCTGGTGATATAAAGACCTTGAGGAAATTATTTATCACAAGGGGAAAACACACTGTAAATATTTTATGGTAAGTATGAGATGAGGCCAAGAAAAAGAAAGTAAAAGTAGTTTGGATAGTGGAGCCTAGGTTTTTAAAGCAAAGCAAGTAAAGGTGAATAACTACTTAATTGTACAATTATGAGAGGATCTGTAAGAGCTGCATGACTGCAGGGCTCATGACAATGAAGCCATGAGTTGCAGTGATAATAAAATCCATCTGTAATCTTTTTTTTTTCTGTAGTCACGAGAAAGACTGGCGCTCGCCTCCCTGCCAAGTCTGTCCTGAATGAAATGAGAAAAAAATGTGCAGAAAGATTCTGAGAGGCTGTAAGATTAAATGTAAAAACTCGTGTTAGACTTGTCGCTGGTTGGTAGTGTGCCACATAAGGTTTTTCATAATAAAATGCCGCCCTTACACAGAGGTAATAAGGTATCTATAATTCAACAGCTGGGGAAGCAGACTGTTGGGGAGAGGAAAGGAACGCTCCATGTGACTCTGCTAACAAGCTGTGACAGAGGCGACATCAACAGAAAGATGGAGCCAAGAATCAGAAATTAACAATGAAAAACAATATTTGCTGCTTAGATGATTCATCTGAGTGGTTGACTAATTATCCATCTGAGTGATTGGCTGATGACTCTCGAAATATGTCCTTAAATCTCCATGTCGAGGAGCCAGCATCAGCACAAATGTGGCAAAAAGTGTGTTCAGACAGAAAGAGAAGCAATTTTTCACTGTCTTGTTCTCACAGATTTGGCTGGTTGTGCTTGTTTGCCTCAAATGGCCATTGTTGTATACAAGCATGGTTTGATGTTGAAAACCAAACATCCCACAATAATCCATCCACAGGAAACTATTGTGCGTCTAATATGGGGGCTTGTGTCCCCATATTAGACGCACATTCTCTTCTCTATCTTCTTTTGTTTCCCCTCATGGTATATGGCACTTTTCTATTCTAACTGAGCACTTTTTTTTATATACAACTCACCTCATTCATTTTTTTTTTAATGTAAGTAGTTTCTATTTAACATTGACACAAATCCATACTCTGGTGTAACTTGGGGTTAGACAAGGGTCGAACCACCAACCTTCTGGTTAGCAGGAGGCCTGCTTTCAACTCCTGAGCCACAGCCACCCAACTGTCAGGATGGACGGCTGCCTCTTTCTGATCCGAGAGTTTTTCTTGTCGAAAGGGAGTTTTTTCCTTCCCACGGTCACAAAGTTTAGTTATTAGGGTTTTCTTCAGAAGACTGTGGGGTCTTTACCTTACAGTATAAATGACCTTGAGGTGACTGTTATTGGAAATTGGTGCTATGTAAAAAAAATCTGAATTGAAAATGAATTGCTGGCTCCAAAAAATCAACTCAGCTTTATAGCAGAAGCAGGTTTATTCAGCCTGGTGCAAAAAATTGTGTTGTTTTTTTCATTTCCTCCTTCGCAACAGCTGTACAGGGAGTAGCCTTTTATATAACATGCTAATTTAAACTCTAATTAGGAATTATTGACATGTGGCATGTGGGTGTTGTTGAGCCTTGTTCACGTTCTTGTTCATATTCAGCTGTGGGCATACACGGTACCAAACATGGACGTAGCCTCTGTGTCTGAAAAATTAGGCCAATGCAGAAGTGCCATGAGATGGCAATAACTGCAGTTGCAAAAAGATTAGTTGTTATTAGAAACTTTAATAAAACCCACTTCTTTAACCATTTTCCCTGCTTTTTTTTCTTTTTCTTCATTCCCTTGGAACTTTCTAGAGCAAAGCAACAAATGGGGCTCGTCCGGGATTTGAACCCGGGACCTCTCGCACCCGAAGCGAGAATCATACCCCTAGACCAACAAGCCACTGATGTGTCACCGATGGCATAAAAGATTGGTGTACCTACATCGCTTGTTGAACCTACAGAGACCTGTTTAGCTTCTAAGTAGCCTACCTATTAGCTTAATTTAATCATCTTTAATGATCCATTGTTAGCGTCTCTGTTAAAATCATAGAAAAAAGGATGTACCTTAGTAACGAAGCTAACCAATGGTTAGTGGTTAGTTGGTCTATCCTTTTGTCCTCTAATTTCTGGCTTTGAAAAAAAAACCCAATATGCACAGCCAGAATAAACTCAAGGGTTGAAAACATTACTTGATGTGTTGATTTTTTACAGTCTATCCTTGAAGCCACAAAGGTCAGCTTCCTATTACCAAAGGTATCTAGCCACCATTCGTTTCTGCATGAAAATCTTACTGTGACCCACACAGTTGTTGATTTTTCAGTCTAGAGTGGCAGAAGCCAGTTTACCTCTAAAGCTTTCTTTCCTGCCTCTCATAGATTATTAATATCTTCTTGGGAAACAGATCATAGATATCTTTTATTTCTTCTTCTTTGGCATCAAACACAGTGAGAACCTCGAGGGGATTCTTCTAACCAAACTCTCCCCTTTCAAAAAAAAATAAATGAATTTAGACAGATAAAAGGAAACTTACTTAAATTACAGCTAAATTTGGTGTTTTAGAGATAAAAGTATAGAGAGTGTAGACATAAATTGCTGGTCATCAGACTGTAAAGGTTGGGTTTTGAGGAAGTCACAGGAAACCAGCTGAAGTGAGATTGAGAACTTTAATGAAGTGTTGTGCAGTTGGAGGTTAGACTTGAGCTCACAGCTAAGATGAACCGATCGCCAAGAAATGTGGTGTGTGGGCAGATGAGCAGTCACGAATCATCATGATCTTCGTTAAATTTATGAGTAATCTATTATGTCTACATCAGCGGTCAGGATTTCTGTGGAGTGTCTTTGCTGAGTACTGCCTCCATGTAAAAGACACACACGTGCCATCTGACAGCAAATACGCTGTTAATCCAGTCTGGCACACAACAAAAAGAGCTTAAAGCCTTTTCTTAGTGTGTGATTATGTATAAAGGCTTGCATGCTGAGTGCAATTGTTTAGTTGAAGTGTAATCCGGATGGCTTGGCAAGTCTGAAGGAATCAGCCACTCAAACCCAGCACACACATCCCACACTTTCTTCTTTTCTTTCTTTTTGCTTTTGTTTTTTTGAGGTCATGTTAAAAAGCTACGACTCCAGAACTGTTGTCATAACCACTTTATTAGTTTTTATCCACCTATTTCACAATACCAAAGAAGATCCATGAAGATGCAGATAAGGACAAGCGCAACACTGTCACAGCCATCAACGACCAAACAAAACCGAGAGAGAGAAACAGAAGACAAAGACGACGAAGAAGAAAACTCTAAAAAAAAACCTCTGACCATTCTTTGGGCACGAGAGCCCTGGCAGGCACTTTACAACAGGGTGTCAAATTGTTTGCGGGAATGATGGATTGAGGTAATAAGTGAACAGAAGCACTGAGTGTATCTTAACCACAGTTCATTTTGCTGCACAGTGTTGACTGGATACATTTTTTAGCGTAGCTGGACGAAGCAAGAATTAAACCCTCGGCCCTCACAGTGCATCTGGTTTGCTCTTCCCTCCTCTATTTCCTGTGATGTCCGCCTCGCATATCCGCCTCAACTCCATGCAGGCCATTAAGCGCATCCATCTCAAGCTGACTATGAAAGATTCTAATCAAATGCCAGACATCAGAGGAATACAGCCATGTGACTTTACAGATTCGCCGCAAAAAAAAACCCAAAACAAAACACAGAGCATCACAGTTTAGTTAATTGTCTGTGAAGGTTCTCAGTCATCCAGGTCATCGTAGTCTAAGGAGCTTAGAAACAAAACGCCTGGACTTCTTTAAGGTTCTTTAAGGTTCTGAGCTCATCGTCTGGGAAGGCCCACTCACATCCTGGGCCATCAGACCTCAAATCACATGATGGGGTGGGGCTAGGTTTCACAATGAGCTCACCTGAAACCTTGGCTAATTGTGACCTACACCCATTTTCACACCTTGGCTCATGTGATTAGGTAGAGGATCATTAGGGGGTCCATTGTCCCTCTTGGGGGACACTCCCACAGAGCTTAAATCTGGGACACTCCACCGTTTGACCCTAAAACTGAAGAAGCTTCTCAGATGAGAAGTGAAATGTCTTCAAGCAAGTTTAATTAATTATTTAAGTAAAAAAAAGTCCCTTACGATCAACTTTGGAAAAAATGTGCTCAAAATCAAGCAACTTAAAACAAGGGAAATATATATATATATCCTTCATTAAATGTAAAAAACGGGACTCAAATGCTTCCATGGTGCATAACTATCAATAAAAAATGCCAACAATCTAATGTAATCTAAAGGCTTAATGATTTTACTGTCTATTTGTTTGGCTTGTAGTTCTTCAGGTTACTTAAAAGGTGGCAGTAGTTTGACTTTACTGTCGCTCAGTGGAAGCACAGTCTTCCCTTCAGGTTGTGTTTTCTGCACAGAGCCAGCTGTTAAGTACAAAATGGCCATCATGGAATCAGTCCACCTCATACCCTCCCCCTCAGTCTGTGAGGATTTAATAAAAACATGTGTAGAGTGGGGCAGTGTGGAATACGTACACTGTAATTTTCACCAAAAAAACAAAACATTTACATTTCATTTGATTTACATTCAGTGATACCACAGTTATATCGTAATACCAGTTCTCTTAGTGGTGCTTAGTTAGACATGACGTTTTATTTCAGGGGTCGGCTGAGAGCGCTGTTTTATCTAAGCTGCAAACAATAAGAAAAGAAAAACGCTGCAACTTCACTTTGCTGGGCTGTGAGATGCACGAGAGGCTACAGCAGGCATGGGGCGGGGAGGAGCAGACTGATACAGAGCAACATTAGCAGAAGTACATTACACATTATACATTTATAAGTCCACTGGTTTACCGAATCGTGGTATGCAATATAGAAAAACCGAAAAGCACACAGACTTTACTCGACAGGATCATATACAGTTAAAAACGGACCAAACTCGGTTTCCCCATTGAGTAATAAAAATAGATATGACCACTAGAGCATGTCAGAAATCAGCTGTAGCATCATAACACAACCAGCTGGACACGGGATGAAGAAAAGATGGAATTTTGTGTCACTGTGTTGCAAAAAAACAAAAATGGAGAAACCCTTAGATGTGGCATCGTTAAAGGTTCTTTCCATGACTGCACTGAAACCTGCAGGAATAATCTCGTATGGCTGACTGGCCCAAGAGATTACCATCTAAACCACAGATTCCACTCTATCAATGCAGAGTCTCCGTTTAAACACGTTCACGCCAGAGGTTGATTGACCCATGCAAGCCTTCACTAAGGTGATTCTGTGACTAAGCTCACTGTATCTCACTGCAGAAGTAAACACATGAGCGTGGACACCAACACAAAGAACAGAACAGATACACCACGCTTGACAATTTAATAGTCCACTGGTAGTAAGCTTACCAACCCCCAACAAGCAAATTATACTGGATGCTCCAACTTGGATAAAAACTCTTTAGACTCTTCAATTCACTCCTAAATTGACCTCTCAAGCATGGCTGCCCTCTCCCAGTCATTCTTCACTGTTTGGGGCCAGAGGGGTTGGATCTCTGGGCAGCGTGGCACGGGTCCAGGGACTCCTTGGTGGCGCCGCCGTAGACATCTACGTCGTGGTCGGTCCAGGGCGCGATGTTGCCCAGGGCTGAGGAGCTGCAGTCGGCCACGGCGGCCACCTCGGCTGGCTTCAACACCCGGTCCCACAGGTTAAACTGAGAGAGCTCCCCGACCAGGGCCTGGGAGGCATCAAAACGTCCACCCAGTGTGTCCTTGGGTAGAAGAGATAGCACATTCAGAACTTCAACACCAGCCATTTTAAACATTATTACATTATTATTTGTGGTGGGGGGGAAAAGAACGATTTCCATTGGAATATCGTTTGGCAGCAGTTTGCTTTACAAAGTTTATAATTAACATTAAGTAAATAACGATTACCCACTTCTTTGGATAAATACCAAAACTATGCTTTAAATGTCAAATCAGGTAACTGGTGAAGGCACTGAGCTAAAATAAAGTTTATTCTGCAGGAAAATATTAAATTTTTTTCCTGATTTCGCACAAATACAATTAAAAGTATTAATTTCCCTCTTGTGTCCTGGGATTTTTCTCGATAAAATCAAGTCAACACATCTCAGCCAGCAGCAATCCATCAGCCATCCTCAGAGGAGATTAATGAAATACTTGCTCCCTCTCGAAACTATCCATCAAATTACGTCGTGCTCCATCAGTGTTTTTGTCTTTTATGCAAGGACAAAAGAGCTGCGGGATGAGCTTCGGGTTGTTCTTCTGACACCAGGGAGGGATAATGTCGCATTTCGTAACCATTTTGTAATGTAGTTGTTTCGCTAATGAAGCAGCCAAGCGTGAGGATAAACACCATTAGGTTTCTGCCTCTTCATGTGTGAAAAGCTAATGGTGGTTCCTTAAAATAGCTCTCCTGGTTTCTCTGTGTATGTTTATCCATGGATCATTCACCTATGAATCATCCATCCATCCATGCATCCGTCTCACCTGCTCCTGTCCCAGAATGAGGACTCCCCCGGGTTTGATTGGGTGCCAGGCCGCCAGTCCCTCCCCTCGTCCCTTCATCTTCCCACCCTGGTAGGCCTTCCAAACCCCATCTCTGAGAGTCCAGCTGACACAGATGTGCTGCCACTCATCCTGTGGCAGGGACAGGGGCAGCTGCGCCACCTACAGGCCAGAGGAAACAGCGGCCGCAGTTAGAATTTCTCAAACTTGCAAACACTGAGCTCGCATTATAATTGGAACACCTTTCACCACGGTAAACCTCGACTACATTGCACTCTCTCACGGGAACTATACAGCAACTATATGAGCAATATTAAAGGAAAACACTGGCGTGGAACTGACTGTTCCTCAATAATGTATGTTTGCTGTGGATCCCGCCGCTATAAATGCAGAAAAACACAAACAGAGGACAGGTTCTTCTTACTTTTAATCGATTTTAATCAAGGCATTTGTTCTGGACAAAGAACAATTTTAGGCAAAGTAATGTTGCAGTTTGCGACTGAATTCTGGCCGTGATAAATCACAAAAAAGTCTGATTTTAATGCTCTTTTTTTCCCTCCTATCTAGTTTATACTTGTAAATTTTTAATGTGTTGTTGAAGTGCACCGTCTGTTTTAGTTTTACGCTTTCTGCATTGTGGGAATACACTTTTTTTGGGGGGGGGTGATCGATGGCTGAAGTGGGATCAACACCAGCGCACACCTGAGGCTGAGAACCAAAACCCAAACTTAATGTAGATGGTGATTCACGTACTGTTTACTCAAACGACAGCACACAGCTGTGACATTTTCAGGTTTGCTTTTTCCATCACTCTTGTAAAACTCAATAAGTCTGTGAGAATGAACATGTTTACATCGCTCACTTTAATAACAGTAAGCCATCAACTATACTCTACTGTTCTGTAAGACATCGTAATTAGTTTCCTTGCAGGCTTCTGTGCTTGAGTAATTACAAGGAAACCTTAAAGGTTATGAGATATTAATGCTTTTCCCGACAAGAACCATTAATTTTCCCATGTAAAATGCTCTGACTTGTCCCAACGTCCAGATATTAGCACAGGTACAACAGACAGGTAGGTCTGAGAAACCCTCGTTACCTTGTCGTTGATAAGCAGCTCCACGGGATTGTGGACTCCCTGTAACAGAACCAGCTCATTGGGCTGCCCCGGCACAGAGTAGGAGAAGGGGGTCCCAATGCCACCCTCTTTGGCTTTGAGCCATAGGCAGGCAGTGAAGGCATACATCTCAGTAATCTCTTTCCTGACCAGGCCGTACATGTAGTTGGTCCGCATGGGGAAGGAGATGACAAAGCCGTCAGGGAACGGTGGCTCCGTCATCGCTTTGGAGACACACATGAAGGAGATGAAGAGAAAGAAGTTAGACGCTGTAAAGCAGACCCAGAGAGAAAACAGCGAGCGATGATTGCATTAATTTATACAAGGACACTGAGGCTTCCCTTCTCACTTGTCTCTGCTAGTTTGCGCTCAAGCCCACACTCGGGCGCAGAGCGCTTGGCAAGAGCTCAGATGTTACAGTTAATGATCACCCTCTCTAACTCGAGGCCACACTGCAGCTCTTAAAGCTGAGAAGATGTAGAGGTGGTCAGAGAGGTTGGGAGAATGACAGAGTGGTGAAAAAAAAGGGGATAAATCAGCGCTTTTTCCTATTAACCTTCCTCTTGGCACCTCGCAAACTCTCAATCTCACCTCCGAGCGTCCACTTCTCCCATTATCAAAGAGCGTATACTCCTTTTTCGAGAAGCTTTCACCTGCAGTAACCTTATTTCTGCTCAGAAAATCTGCAAATAAAGCCCTTCAAAACCAACGTGACACATCCAGACCTCGTTCCTGACACCCGCAAAGCAAGAATCCTTCCCATAGGTCCCCCGTGAGGATGAAGATTAAAGCAGGTAAAAGCAGCGGATGATTTCAGATATATTATTCTCTCCTTCCTTTATTTTATTTTTTATTTTTAGCTCTCAGCTCTCACTTTGACATTTTCCCACTCTTAAGCACTCATTAATCATCTAATTTTAATCTAAAGCATATTCTCTGCTGCTGAGATGACCCAGTTCACCAGCAGAGCTCGTTAAACTTTCATTTCAGCCTTCTCTTGCAATGCTCTGATCTACATTCAGCTTGATGTTGCCCTTGTCTTACTACCCTTTACATCAGTTAATCTGTCCCTTCCTTCATTCATTTAGCCAACAATGTCATGTCTTTATTTCGCCTCCTCTTTTTTTCCTTTCTTCCCACCCCCATACTCACTGTGTTCCAGCTCGGTGACACGGTGGCTGACGTTGTCGATGCCCTTGTTGATCTTCTCATGCTGGCCCTGAGTCTCCTTCCTCATGGCCTGTCTCTCCTTCTCTAGCATCTTTATCTTCCTTTCCAGCTCCCCTTCCAGGTCCTCCACCCTCCAGGTGCTCTTTCCACGCCCAGGGGGACCCTTAACAGGAGGCCTGGAGGCAGAGGAGCCTGGGGAAGCAGGACGGCGGCCCCCTGGGGCAGACCCTGCAGATAGGGAGGAAGTACTGCTGGAAGGCGGAGCTGGAGCCTTGCCGGTGTTACCAGCTGTGCTGCTGCTGCTGCCGCTGCTGCTGCCGCCACTATTTACACCCACAGATGTGTCTGTGAGGTTCAAAGCAGCAGGGCCTATCTCTGCCTGTAGGAGAGAAATAAGAAACACAAGGTCTGTGTTAGCATTGATGCTAGTTATTACTGGTTAGACACATTTAGAGAACAAATTTAAAAACAGCAGATTTATGACAAGGACATAAAATGATTCAGTAGGTGAGTAATGCTACAGTTCCAGTGACAGTTTGGAAGTAATATATATATATATATATATAATGATAAAATATAAATACTAATGATAATTAAAATAATAGGAACTTCACTTTGATCCAGAATGAGCTATTGGGGACAGATGTCACCTGTGTATTCACAAATGAAACCGGGCACACCCACACTTAATGATGTGTTTATAATATAATAAAATGAATCATAATTTGTTCCTCTATGAATATTTGAACCCACTTAACTCCATGAAGTAGTGGGATTTGAACCCACCCAGATCTAACCACCGTGTGATTTGGAGATAGTCTACAAAGGAATATGTTTCACTTTTCTCTTTGCAAAAGTAGCATTTTATGTCTGATTGTAAACATTAGTAGCATGAAACACTTTCTATATTTGCTTACACTTAGTGTAGTTTTAGAGTCAGGTTGGGAGAGTGGCAGAAGGATTGTAGATTACAAACCGTGTTTTGTGTTCACTGTTCAAAAGTAAAGTCACGCTACTATTTAACTGTTTTGGCTTATTACATGTGGCCCTTTAATGATTACTTTTCTAGAGTACAACCAATCAAATATCATATCAGCCGATATCACTCACCTATTTGCTGATACTGACATATCAGCAAATAGGTTTTACAGCTGAAGATAAATGAAAAGTAAAAAAGCAACAAAGACGTGGGAGAAACACCCTTCAGACTTGTTAATAATGTTGATGTTACATAGTTTGTCCACCAGAGGGCACTCTGCAACTTCCTTGTTAGCCAGTGTTTGGAACACCAAAAATTCATCAACCAGCTGATTTGAACAACTTGTTAAAATAACAAAAAGATTATTTTTAAAGTTCACTGTCATAAATAACTGAAAACAATAAATTTTAAGCAAATCTGTTTATGATTTGTGTTTTTTAAAAGAAATATCGATTGATATATTGGATTTCTGAATCACTAAATATCAGTATTACTCTTATATCAGTCTGGCTGAAGCCTTTTCTTAAAATAAATGTTTTCTGTGCTTTAACATCGAACATTTTTATCTTGGCAGCATTTTCACAGCTGCTAACCAAGAGTCAGTCTGCATGGTAATGTTAGAGCTTTTTGTTCAATGTCAAAAGGAAATGACTTTTTTGAATTTCAAGCACTGAAAGACATCCTTGTCAAACAACACAGTGACACTGAATGCAGACTGTCTAGACACAGAAGCATCTCCTTGTAAGCCATTTATCCTGGATGTTGCTGTACTCCTGGCTTTCCTGACCCATGATGTCTGGAAATATCCACCCCAGAATATGTGTTGTTACATGCAAAGACATATTTTCACCATGTAGGCTTTGTGCCAAAAATAATATATTTAGATATGACTCATTTGTTGTCATGAAAATTTACATTGGTAATTGTAAATGACTACAAATTTGAACATTTTATAACAAACCTGTGTTTGTTATATGTTATATGTTTGTGTATATTTTTACATGGTATTTATCTAGATTAATACTTGGTTTTCTATTTAATTGTTCTCCTTTCTTTTATGTAGTTTTTTATCTTACCGAGACATCTGCTTACTGTGATATTTTAATTTATTAAGCTGTATATTTAACCACATCATTCTCAGCTTATTTGCTTTTTGGGATGAGTAAATTATAATTTGCCATATTTCTTTATGGCTTTGTCGCAGCTTTATCTTTAGCACTAATCTTGCATCACCAAAGCTTCCTGTGAGCTGATTTTTTTCCACGTATGCTTAATATGATGTAATCATTTAGTTCTCCTTTGCCAAACATCTGCCCTGATCTATGTCTCAAGATCTGAATCTTTACTTTGTAATTAAATCTTTGGATTACACCCAGCCTTGCAGACGAGTCCTTTCCCAAGATTAAATGAAAAAAGCACAAGGACTCTGAGCTCCGTCCTCCTCAGAGCGTGTTGTCCAGATGTCAATGACCTCTAATCGTATTGATCACTTTCAATTTTTAATGCTGTTTATTTGCGCCTTAGGTTGGGCGTAGAGATGCCTTGAGCAATGTCAATAAATATTAATTAACTATTTTTTATGAGAGCTGAGGGTGAGAATATTGGCTAAAAGTGGAAAATGCTGTTAAAAAAGGCTGTCAGTGCAGTTCCTATTCACTGTGGGGATATTTGTGAAAAATACATGAACAGATTTAACATAATGGCAATGAGCAGAGCCCAGTCCTGTCTTTATTGCCTCTAAATATGGCTGCCATCGATGTTAGATGTAGTGGTGGTTTAAAACTGAAATGAAACTGCAGGGAAGGGGCTCGACTAATAAGGCAGCGCCATGGAGAGAGCTTTTGTAGCAGCCGGGCACTGGCAGTATTAGTAGCCTATGCAGAGCATAAGTTGAAAAAAGAAGGTGTTGGTGGAGGAGCTGTAAAGAGAGAGCGAGCTGTTAGTGTGGATGAGACGGCTTCGGGGGCGATATATAATATCAAGAGAGTTGCTGAGGCAGGACTGGATGTGGACGTCCAGGATATAAATTCTCACTGACGGAGACAACCTTGTAACTGACTGTGCTTGGAGAGCACCAGCAGTGATGCAGCAGTGTTTGTGTGTGGGTGTGTGTCTCAATCTTTGCACACACACACACACACATAAAATCTGACCCCCCTACTCCACCTCCCTCCTTCCTGTCCAGCCAGCTTCATGTTTTATTTATGTCTCCATCCTGCTGTGGGAGATGCGGTGGTACAGGGTATGAGGCAGCAGGGTGGGGGGATGCGGAGGAGCGTGAGGGCCAGCAGGTGGAAAGATTTCCCATGGGTCCGTGTGGAGCTTGCGCAAGAGATCAGGGGTATCTGTGTCACGAGTTAGGCTACTTGTCAGAGGAAAGAGGAGCAGAAGATAAAAGAGGGAGGGGAGAATGAAAAGAGGTGTAGAGAGATAAAGACCAGAGCCCCTCTTCAGGCTCAGAGAACCAGCAGAGCTGTGGCACTTTAATCTGAATCATAAGTCAATTCTAATGGTTAGTCCTAAACCACCACAGTGGATATCAAACTAAAATTAGGATAGATCTTGAAATGAGCCTAATTTAGACTGAATGGCACTGACTCATCTGCTAATGCATCATTCTGGTGCCTCTCCAAATCTCCCGCTGTCAAACAAAACTCAGACAGGAGGTTAATCAGCGACAAGCCCGCACTCAGCATCCCTGTGTTTACCTCCAGTTTCTCAATGCGATCCTTCAGCTCCATGATGGCCCGGGCCAGCTCCTCCACGGCCCGCGCCGTCTGCAGCTGTGCCGCGGCGGATGAGGTCACATCATCCCCGGCCATGACGCGGCGGTTCCCGCTCCAGACCCCGATGCTGCGCTCCGGGATGCTCCGCTCGTCCTCCAGGCCGCTCTCGCACTCGCTGAGCTTCCCGGTCAGCTCCCTTATGGTCCTCTGGTCCATGAGGATCTGGTCGTTCTGCTGCAGGACCATCTGCCGGAGTTCCTCCGCGGTGGTCCGCAGGTCTTCATCCCCTGTGCCGTAGAGCGGATCGTCCGCCTGCTGCTGCTGGTGGTCCCTCCGCTGCCTCAGGTCTTTAGTCTTGCACTCTCCCACCGGCACAGGAGTGCAGATGAGTCGGCTGAAGCTGAACTGCTTCGCCGGCCCTCCACCCGTCTCCTCCCCAAGGTTGAGCTCGTTCAGAGTGGGAACCTCCACGCCGATGCCGCCGAGTCCGTTTCCACCATCGTACGACTCCGCGCCGTGCAGAGCGCCCAGCGGCCCGGCGTGAGCCACCGACCCCGGCTCCAGAGGCTGGAGCAGCGACTCCGACGTCAGGGTTCCGTTATCGCTGACGAGAGCGGCGCGTTTGCGCGGATAAACGCTGGCAATGATGCAGATGACCGCGCCGAGGAAGGCCAGAGTGCCCGCTCCCACGAGCACCACTGCGAACTTCATGGTGACCGTGAAGAGCAGTGATGTAGATCAGGAGTTCAGACACAAGGTGACACAAACACGAGCCTGCAATAAAAAACAAATACAAATAAAAATCCTTTAAAAAATAATTAAAAAAATAAAACAAAAACAAAGACTTGTCTGGGCTTTGGAGGCTGGAACTCAGAACAGCATGTAGGAAGACTGCAGCCCGCCTCAATATAATCTCAGCCTGACGTGTCAAATAAAGTCGCCAGATCTTTGAGGCGGAATGTGACACTTACTGTAGGAGCGGGTAGATCCGGGGCTCTGCTGCTGTTGTTTCCTCACCACCCTCTGTGTGTACCTAATGTTGACGGCACCGCGCTGTCTGGAGCAGAGATGCTCCCTCTCCAGTCTCCGTGTTGCTAAGCTGCTCTCCTCCGCGCGTTACTATGGGGATCTCTCGGAGAGGAGGAGCGAGGCTGTGGGCATGCGCGGGTCAGAGCCTAGGTGAACCTCCAGCAGCAGCCGAGCAAACAAGGCGATGATGGATCAGCGTGTGACTGCGCTGCCTGAGCGCACATCCTGTTCTGGAGGCTTGGAAGATAAAAGGAAGGAAGGGGGGGGGGGGTAGGTGGGGTGGACACATTCTTAAAACTTAACATAAAAACCGATGTAAAGAATCCAAACTGCATTGATAAGGGATGCAAAATCCCAGCGTGCAGTGCACTTTTTCTTTCACAACCATGTGTACAGCCTGAGTTTATTTACATGCGACATCTGATGTAAGAAATCGCACATAAGACGAGCTGCAGCAGAAGTGGAAAGGCTGGATAGTGTAGAGGAGAAGAAGAAAGGAAAAACAGAGACGTGGGACCTTTAACACCAGGGTTTTTATACTGAGTAGGAGGAAGAACATGTTTTCCTCAAGAGGCAGTCCCGACTAATGCAGCACTAACGCCAACAGGAATGGTCTAACCCTGACCCTCTGTCCTCTGTGGCTCTGTTCAGCAAACAAATCCTCTCCGCTGGATGGAGGAAAGACTTTTACAAAGTTTTCTCTTCATAGCAATCCAAATAAATATGCATATTTAAATTTAAAGAAAAAGAAAGACATGTAATCTACCACTGTGAAAAGATCTGGTAGTGTCAGTGTTGAGAAGGGAAAATAAAGCTATTAATATGCGATTCTTGCTTTGTAATGAAACAACTAAAATCAGTGAGGTCACTTCCCATGACACACCTTTCACCTAGCTTACACTTTCCAGAGATATCTCACAAACACATACTTGCCATATCCACCCGTGGCCCGCTGCTTGGATTGCAGAGAATGAAGCAGAAACTTTTCACTGTGTTTTACAGCAGCAGCCATTGTGTTGTGAGGTCTGAATCATCTGCAGTTTTATAGCCTTCTTACTCACACAGACATCATCGTGCTTACGTCTTCCCCTGACTTACAACAGAAGTCGACCAGCTGAATGTTGAAAAACTGAGACATATTGTTGAAAGTGCATTTATTTTTCTCAAGCAAGCTCTGGATGCTCATCACGTCTTTTGAAAATACATGTTTTATTCAACGTTTAATTTCAGAATGAGCCTGTACTTAATTACACTCAAAGGAATGGAAACAACTTGTATTCTTTTTCTTGTTATGCAGCACTTTTATTTCAGTCCATCTGAGATCAAAGGCCTGTTTGTGCTGTAGGTGGACCATGAATGAGTTTGACAACCCTGGACTTCAGTGTTCTCATTTTAAGGCAGGTCAAACGCTGACGTTTGACACCAAGGTGTTCTTTGCTGTTGGTGTCACGAATTATCGGGTTAATGTCAGCAGGGCTATCTTTGTCACATCCAGCGCCGCTGTAGCTAAAGGAGAATTTGTGTATCTCTGCGTGAATCACCAGCAGCTTCTCACGGAACAGCAGCTTTTGACACCCTGGGATTGCTACATCGTTACTGCAGCAGTGTTTACTGTATTTGCTGTGATAGTGTAGGAGGCGAGTAGGTTTTATTAGCGTTAACCAAAAAAATTAAGGTTGATGGATATGTTCAACAGGTTCAGGGACTTGTTCATTACTTCATTTCTATTTCATTCTTAGCGGCTGTTGATGTCTGTAACACACTTTCCAATAGATATTTCTCTCACAGCTGTTAATATAAGCGTCAGCCTGGACCTCTCGATTCACAGTGACAGTTTTCATTAGCTAATGCCTAATTGCCTAATAATGTGTAGGTTCCCCTTTTGCTGCCCCGACCTTTCAATGCATGGACTCCACTGAAGGTGTAATGTGATATCAAAATGTTAGCAACAGATCCTGTAAGCTGCCAGGTGAGGCCTCTATGAATCTGACTTGCCCAGTACATCCCACTGAAGCTCGACTGGACTAAGATCTGGAGAATTTGGAGGCCCATCAAAACCTTAGAAGCCACAGGCATGAAAGGGTGTATGTGATATGCAACAAAGTAATAATGCCTGCTTGCCTTCTTCCCATAGTGCATCCTGGTGCTAGTTGTTCACCAAGTAAGCAATGCACACAGAGCCCCACCTATGTGATGTAAAAGAAAACGTGATTCATAGAGCAGCCACTTTCTTCCACTGCTCTGTGGTCCAGTTCTGATGCTCACATGTTCATTGTTGGTGCTTTCAGGAGTGGACAGAAGTCAGCACAGGCACCCTGACTGGTCCACAGCTATGCAGCCCCATACACAAGAGTTCAAATAGCTTAGTATCGAACCACCAACCCTCCACTCATTAGCAGATGAACCTCTTGAGGTACAGCCTCCACCCAATAGTAAGTGGATTGCATTTTTGTATAGCTGTGCATAGTAAATGAATTAAAGGTGTGGAGTTAAATCTAAGCTATTTTACAGAGTGGATTAAAAAACACACACTCACACTCTGTTTGATGAACACAAGTGACTTTTTTTAAGGATTTAATTGATGTCTGGAGAAAGACTGTGAAAGCAGCCCCATGTGTCCCACCCAGTCGGGTACAATGATGATAGCATTCAGGCAGTGAGCAGCAGTGCACTGGCTAGATTCACAGCAGCCAAAACATGGTTTCCAACCAACAAGGTTGAAATTGCAGCAAACAATATTTTCATATGGATATCAGATGAACAGATGATTTAGAATATGAAACCAGATCCGCAGCTCCGGCAGCCAAACATTTCCCTCTGCGCTCCTCGTCTGACGTCTCTATTGTCAACACCACTCCAGGCAGCCAGTCAAATTAAAAAGTGCAGCTGTCAACGCTAGAAGATCTAAAGTGAGATTTATCGTCTCAGGGCTGGTTGTGTCAGATTTTGAGCCCATCCATGAATGGCATAAGTGAAAACCTGGAGCAGCTGGTGGCACTTTGTGTTTGTCAAAGTCATTAGAATTCACCGTTTGTTCAAAACGTCTTACCTATCTGTTCAGTGTAAAGCGACAGACCGGCTAAGTAAAACCAGCACTGCCGTCTGTGTACAGTTGGCGAAGCGAATGTAAACACGTCCTCCGACTGCTTTCCTTCCAGTCTGCAGAGCCAACGAAGGCATCTCTGCCTCTTCTTCTTGTGTGCTTGCTCCATAATACAGGAGGTGAGGTGTCACCCATTGATTTTGCAGGGCTTATGTTTGAGAGTGTTTTTTAAAAAAATTTCTCGATGCAGCTTAACCTTGTTAGGAGTCTGTTTTCAGTGTGGAACATTGCAATCAACTTGACCCGGCCTTTTCGCTGTGAACAGGCTGGAATATTTATGAAGCAAAGAGAAAACATTCACTTTTAGTACCTATTTTGCAAGGACACACACAGTTTAAAATTTCTATTTAACAGGATATAAGGAATACTGTGGAACTACACTGCTGTGTTAGTTTTTACCCTCAAGTCAAACTCCTACAGAATGAAATGAATGAAATCACATGAAAAATACGGAATATGTATCTATAACCATCAGAAGCTCAAACACCAAATGCAGATGGGCTTCAGTCTAATGACCAGTAACCCAGATTGTGGCTTAATCTCCAGAGGTGACTGAGCTTGCACTCACTAATGCACATGTGTATGTTATATACACACACACAAACACAAACACACAGATGTTGGCCACTCGTATCAAACTCTGGGTCTGTTTTAGCTCCATCTGGCTCATACAGTAAGCGCCTGTGGTATCGGGCCAGGAAGGAAACAGACAGAGAACCAAAGGCAGCACGGGGAAGGAGTGAAAGGAGACTACATGTGTCTTTCTGTTATACGTCCCACAGTCTGAAGGGTAGAAGAATAAAATGAAATACTGCCTGTGCAAAAGGATGAAGCTGTTTGAACTCGACGTATTCATCTCCACATCAAAACACACAAAGATGAATACACAGGCGTGATGACCTTAATATGACCCCCAACTCTCACAATCCATCTGAGAACACAGATGCTGCTGCTCCACTACTCTGAAAGAAAATGAGCAGCTCAACAGCGCCTCACAGTGGACTCTGGCAATAGTGCTCAAGTGAAATTGGTCTTTTTTTCCAGATGGTCCAAGCAGGATTATTATTATTAGCCATTTCTGCCGTATCAGAGTAAGAACTTATCAGTGTTTTTAAGTAGTGTCAGTACGTACCATCCATGAGTAACTGGAAGCCTTTTCATGCTCTATATTTCTGTAGTAAAAACACAAACTAACTTTCATATATATATATATATTTTTTTAAATGATTCGTTTTCCAATAACAGAACTGGTCTCTATGTGCAGCCGGCTGTGAGAGGCCCGTTACATATCGGTGACACTGTCTGAGAACATTTATATATGTATTATATTTTTGTTTGTGTTGTACTTCGTAGACGTTCCCTGTACACTCTGCCATGTGAATATGAACAAACATGACAAATAGGGTGGCGGATATGGAGAGATTACCTGATATGAAGCTCTGGCAGTCAAACATTTCCTGCACAGTGTCATATTACATATAACACACACACACACACACACACACACACACACACACACACACCTTTAAACATTCCATTAACTCAAGTGCTTTCTGCACAATCCTTTGTCATTGTTGCACTTTTCTGTTGCACTGCCTTGTGTCTGCATCTTTCTGTTCTGCCTGGTGTTGCACTGTTTTTGCAAGTTTTGCACACGTGCACTTTATGTAGTCCTGTGTTGATTTTCTGTTACATGTAGCACCATGATCCTGGAGGAACACCGTCTCATTTCACTGTGTACTGTACCACCGTATATGGTTGAAATGACAATAAAGCCACTTGACTTGATTTCCCTCTCCACCTCTTTTCTGATACAGTTAGGGCCAAGTTTTTGGCCCTTTCAGTCTGACGTTAGGGTGAATTTACTAAGCCATACACTCCTAGGAAGATTTAGCACTTTGTTAACACACACCAGAACACTCCAGAGCAGCAAACTGTTAAAAAAAAGTCTAAAGGTGCTCACACTTGATAATGAATTGAAGGAATTGTGCGTCTGATTAGCAGCAGCCAGCTGCTACTTTTGTTCTTATTTCCTGTGAAAGCAGTAAAGGTACACTTAATTTTTCAGAGGAATTCAGAGTCCTGTGAAATCTATTTAACAGACGGCTGTAGCCCGGGTCAGGTGAGGTTTCATAAGTTGGGCAGATCTGGAGTTGATTTTAAGTGTAGAAGTTGAATTGATGAGCCTAACTGCAGCTCTGCTGTCAGCACCACTTCGGGCACCAAGTAAAATGAAAAACTACAGCTGTTAATTCTACAGTCTGCCTCTTATGTTAAATCACACTAAAACATGACAACAGCCAAAAGGAAGTTTTTTTTAGAGAGCTTTTAATTAAAAGCTTTGTACGAGAAACACACAGAAAGCAACAACAGTAACAGGTAACGTGACACTGAATACATAATCTGTACAATAAGGGTTTGTAAAACATGCTTCTGAAGTTCAGATACATTACAATGTCAGCCTCCAACTCCTCCTCTTTAGCATCAATACAATGTACATAATTCATATTAGCATAAAACCAGACGAAACTGCAGTCTTGACATGTAAAAATCAGTGAGTCCTTCTGATCAAACCCATCTTAGACTACTAAAAAAGCCAAAAGAAAATGGCATTCAAATAAACATCATCACATTGACAATGTTATGCATATTTCAAAAAAAGTACTTAATTACAGTACAAACAACAAAATAATGCTCGTGTCCATTTCGTTAAGCATCACATTTCATACGTTTAAACAAGGATCCTTCTTTTTCTTCTAATTAGTGCCAACATGAATCTAGCACTTAGATCACATAGAAAACTATTTAAAAGGGGGGAAAGAAAAGCTTTAAAAATCGGAAATTATAAAAATCAAGAGCCCTATTTGGTTGAAAGAGGCCACTAAATCGAGTTGTGCTACTCCGTATGACAAAGAATAAGTAAAAAATTTAAAACAAAATTTAAAAAAAACATCACTTAGCAGTCTAATACCTTACAAATCTACCAACTGCAAGAGTCACTTCTATCCACCACTTAAACATATTATAGAGTAGATGAAAAAATCTATTCCAAATTACAATATATCCATTTGAGAAGAAAATAATTCTAGAAAAAAAATAGGACCACTCTGCTTTTACTGTGTCAAATAAGGATTTAAGTAGTGTTATTATCAACAGACATCGATTCGAATTTGAACTACAGACCGTTTTTCTCTTTTTCTTCATATTAATGGATGTGTCATTTTGGAATAAATCCTTCCAAGTGTAACCTATAAGAGAGAGAGTACTGAAACAGCACTGACAACAACTAGAACCATTCAGTATATGACAGGAACGTCGCCTTCGCCTGTTAAAAGACACGGAAAAAGCGGTACTCGCAACTTCTGGAAAAGAAGACGACAGAAAACTTAAAAACTTATTACAGTCTGCGACCCTTAAAGTCACCGAGCTAAAGTCGAGATTTAATGACGTTTTCAGCCGTTCTCTTTGATAAGAGCCAAGTGTGATGAGGTTACAGTTGCCTCGAGTGCAGCCGACGGTGAGCTCTAAGGCAAAGCATGCGGAAGCTTTTAATGTATTCTAACACATACTGTAGATAGAGCGGAGTTGAGAGCCGAAGAGTCTGGGAAGGCCTAGAAAGAGCAGGAGGAAAAAAGAATCTGTGTATAAAGGGGTCTGTAAAGGTTTCTTTAAAGTACGGCAGACGCGTTTGAAGGTAAGGTCAGAAACTTTGATCAATTTCGAGCTTGAGGGATTTAGCTGGAAACAACCTCTGGTTAACGTACACGGCAAAAGGTTTACAGCCAAGAACACAAGGGCGCTGGATCAAACCGTTAGAGATCAAGCAGGTTTTCTAACCATCCAGCTCCCCGACACACCAGCTGTACTGTGATCATACTGAAAGACAGCCTGTCTGATGTGTCTGAAAAGGGGAAGACAACTGTGCCAGCATCCTCTCCAGTTATTAAACAGCGGTCCAAAGGTTTTATCCTTCATAAACGGGTAAAAGCAACAAGACAGGAAACAGGCAAAACGGCGCTTCATTTAGGAAGTAAAAACGCAGTGTGCTGTTTAGACTGGAACATCGAGGTATCCTTGGTCCTCACTGTTCCTCTACATGTGTCCAAGAGCACTGTTTACATTAAGCTGACAATAAGCTCAACTAAGTCTAAAGCCAGGACTTAAAAGACATGTTGGGCCTCAGTTATAGCAAAACAAATCTTGGTACAACAGGAGCAAGAGGCAAAGTTGTCTTACTTCTCATCATGATGACTAGAGTCTGATGGCTATAGGCCTAGATGAACCCTTTTCCACTACAGTAGTGCAGGTGCCCCCTGTAGAACCAGTTTCATGCATTTCCACTACAAGAAAATATCAATGCTGGTTCCAAACAGCCGACATTCAGCAGCTTCACAAAACTGACTGCGCCAAAAGTTGTAACCACCGTTGTCTCTCAAGAAATTCACCAAATACAGATTCTCCATCCCATGTAAATCACCCCAGCCTTTGCTACATAACCCCATGTAATGTTCGGTTATGAATCTGCGGAAATGTAGGCTTTTCGTCGTAAGGCACCCAAGTTGGAAGTGGCTTCGCACCGGCTCTGCATCAGTGGAAAGACACACGCATGCCCTATGGGTAGCAAGAATAAAGCACTTCTATTGACGTTACTACCAGAGCACATACTAATAAAGAACAGTTACGAAGCATAAAAGGACAAACTGGCAAACATCCACAGGACGAAAAGCATGGGAAACAGCTTTTAACCAGTCAAAAGTGGAAGATAAATAGACAAAACTTAACAGTCGCTACATTGTACAAGCCACAGCTGCCTGGATTCATGTTCCACAGATTTGAAACACCTGTCGCCGAGTCAACTTCTATTTTTAGCTGCATTTTGTCGACGGCTTCAGTCTGAACTGTGTTCAGCTCATGGACCTTCTAGACCTGGACAGTTTAAGAAGTTAATTTTAGCGATTACGGCATACAGAGAAACTGTTCAAATTCACTGCAGACCAGTTTAGGGTCTTGGTGGACGTTATGGAGTCGAAGTAGGTGGTGAGATCAGAGTGAAAAACAAGGCAAATATGTAAGAGACTGCAAATGGCAGCAATAACTTAAAAAAAAATTACTGAATTTCATATTCTTTATCAGCCTTTATGGTTGTGCGTGCATATAAATACTTACATGTATATGCATGTGCATTCAAGAGAGCAAGAGGAGAAGGCTTTGGAAAAACTGATAAACCGCACAGAATAGGTTGGTTTTTAAATGATGCAGTCAAGTGCATTTACCTCGCTATTGCATCGATGCAATATCCAAATCCAGCTGTGTTAAGTTCACTGAGTTGAACTTCCAACGAGACTAACAGGTCAGGACACCTGCAGGCTGCTGACAACAGCCTCCAGAGCAGAGCTTGCATCTAAATATTAAGTTTCTTCCACACAGGCCGAGTATGCCTTCTAAAAGTTCAACCTGCACACTAAACGGGCGACGGTTCCACTTTCAGGACAATGTTACATTGTACCAAACAAGATAAACTCAGCATGAAGCAAGTGAAAGAATTACCACCATTTCCATCCAAGCCAAACAGTCAGTGTTGTGCAAGTGGACAAAATATGGCAACCGAAATGCCAAGAAGGGCGTATTAGCTGCCCCATCTCAAATTTATATAATTCTTCTAAAAAAAATATGTCAATTTTTTTAAACTATTCAATGACAGGGCGGTGTTGGGTTATATTTCATTACTCATTACACAAATATGGACATACCCTTCAAGGTAAAGGTAGAAGAGAGCTGAAGTGGCATGACACTTTTTTTTTTTCCTTTCTTCAATGGCATTTGACTTCATAATGTCCGTCCTCCTATGGCTTCGCTGGGGAGGGGTCGTCGGAGGCGGCGGTGGGAGGGGGGGAAGAGGCATTTTCGGGGCTAGCAGAAGGTGAAGCGGGGCAGGAGGCAGGGGATGGGAACTCTTTTATGGTGACGGTGACGAGGTTGGTGGTCACATCTGTGACCACTACATCCTTGCAGCTCGGAGCCATTTCAGGGTGCCAGTCGGGGTCTCCCTCAGCGGGCACCCTTGGAGGTTCGGTGGGGGCAGAGGTTTGGTCCCCGGGAGCGGCAAGGGGAAGCGTGGTGGGCAACTGGTGTTTAGCCCTGCACTGGCGAGGATTTTTCCTGCCTTCCTCTGAGGGCACCGTACGGTCCGGGGCGCCCTCGTCCTCTTCGTCTTCCAGGGAGGAAGAGGGAGAGGAGGGGAGGAAGGGGGATGATGATGATGCAGCCTGGTTTGCATCTGAGGACGCGGCAGGGGTGGAGGACTTGGTGCTCTGGCTCTTCTGAGTGTCTGCGTGAGGTTTGCTGGACTTGGGATCCTTGCTAGACGGCGAGGCCCCAGTGGAAGGCTGAGACTGGGCAGCAGTAGCATTGGTGGGAGATTTTCCTTCAGACCCACTGGAGCTGGAAGGAGAAGGAGGTGCCTGGAACTGAGAAGGGCTGGTGCGGCTTTCCCTAGCTCCTGTGCTGGAGCATGAGCCTGGGTGGGAGTGAAAAGGCACAGGTCCTCCGCACTGCAGCCCGAATGGCTTCCCGTACATCGGGAACCCCAGCATCTTCAAAGGAGGCTGGAAAGGTCTATATGGGGCTTCCCTCTTCTTCCCAATGATGCGATTGCGGGATGGGATGTTCTGACGTCCTGCCGAAATATTCCGACCCCCGGCCGCTGTGCCACCCCGGCCCGCTTTGTCGATGACCTTCAGATTGAGGATGATTCGGCCTCTCTTGACTTCCCGGGGTTTCACCCTACGGTTAAGGATGCGGACGGTTTCAGAGAAGGGAGAAACGTGCATGCGGGACGGGAAGCCACCAGGGTTGGAGAAGGTGGTCGCCATGGGGTCTGTGCGAGGCAGAGGGCGCCGGGACATCCGGTGGCAGCGGTGAATGTCTTTCTTCAGTTTGTGTGTGGCCGCAAGGGAGTTAAGTTTAGGGGAAGGTGCGACAGCCGAGCTGGAGGACGACGGTAAAAGATGCGCTGAGGCAGAGGAGGAGGAGGAAGCTGCCCGGTTAGAAGTGGACGAAGTAGGACGCAAAGTGGTCTGGCGGGTGTTTGAGGCTCGGCTGCCGCTCTCTCCTTTCTGACCGCGAGCCTGCGAGACAAAGCACATTTAAGAAACCATTTTTGTAGAGTGAGCTTTTTGAACCTCTAAACATGTTTACTGAGTGATACACAGCAACAGCAGCCACTTTTAAACATTTGGCTAAAACATCTGGCTCAACTCCAGCACCTCGGACTGCAGCTAACCCTGGTAGCTCTTGCTCTGCTCTTCAGCAGTGAGTGAACCAGATCTCCTCCAGCTCATTCTAGCTACAATTCTGGAGGGTGGAGCTGAGACTATGTAACCATGGGCACTCACTCAAGTTAGTTTTTTTTGGCAACACTAGAGTCACAATGATTTATATCAGCCATTAAAATGCTTCTTGGATGACAGCGTTGTAACTAATGCCTCAAAAGTGCACACTTTCCAGCTAATTTAGCTTATATTAGACTAAAGTTAATTTGAGATCAAAAGAATTAAAATTAACTAAATCGGCAGTTACAAAGAGAAGTTAATGCACCCAACACCACAACGTTTAGCCGTTCTGAATGTAACTTCAGTCAGACGTGTCTCCTTTGTAACTCCATTTATTGTTGTTGATATAAATGACCCCCCCCCCTTTCACACGGCTTTCTGAAAGCGTTTTTCTGTGACCAAAGGTTGCTGCAGTATGTGCCTCAGGTGAAATGTAGCACAGGACAAACGTGTCCCTGCCGCTCACGCTTCTTTTCATGTCATTTTCCAAAGACAAAGCATGCACTGTATGAAGATTTAAATAAACTTCAGACACCGCTTGAGGTTCAAGTAGGTTGACCTTTTTCTCAGCTTTAACAGCAGAAACCACAAACAGAATGTTCCACTTTCCTGCAGGGTGGTGATGCAAACTGAACAAAGGTACAGATTTCAACAAAGCTGCAAATTTAACTCATGCAAACTAGTCATAGTTTCCAGTCCACTCGTCAAAATTTTAAATATGATTTTAGATGCAGCAGCTCCTCCCTGTGGAGGAGCATAAAAAAAAAAAAAAAAAAAAAAGGTACCTTAATTACAAGGTTCTTGGGTTTTGGTCCCCTTTTCTTTGGCCCGTGCAACTCTCTTTCCCGCTCTCTAAAAAAGAAAAAAAAAAGTAGTGACAGTTAGAATGGCAATGACCACAAATGAAAAGACACACGCAACAAAAAGAACAAGAGAACGAGAGCAAATAGAATGACTCAAAGGAGATGACAGACATGAAAGCTGTGGGTGAGCGTGGGCAAAAAGAGCATCTCTGCAGCCATGTCAGAACACAGCTAGGTTTCCTTTAAAAACAAAACAAAAAAACAACCTTATTCTTTGCTCTTATTTTCATCAGGGATAATGTTGAAGAAGGACAGGAAATGTAAGAGCCAGCGAAGAGAGGAATGACATGTAGCGAAAACACCGTTTCAGTCATTTGTTGTATCCCCTGCCTCCCATTAAAAGTTTTCTGATACTTGAACTTTACTCTAAACATTTCCATGAGCAGCACGAGCATTTCAAAGAGCTTGGCAACAGACAAAAAGAAGTTCGGTGCAGATTTTTTTTTCAATTAGGCAGCAAAGAGGAGGAATGTAAAGACACGAAAGGGGGATGCGGGGGGATGAAAGTATGAGTAAACACAAGCACTTAGAGGAAGAGACACTGGAAGTAATTTAAAACAAGAACACATGATAAAAAGGTAAATGGGGGCCGGGGGACTGAGCAGACATGCTTTAAACTTTTCAAGATAGGAGCCAAAATATAAAAACAAGCAAGAGAGAAAAAATAAATACATAAATAAAAATCAAACTGATTACTCAAAGCACACGCAGGGCTCCTCATGAAGCAGCTACACTCACTTTTGCTCAAACCCCAAAATCAGCCTGTCATCCAGGATGTTCTCCTCCGGCTCCCAAGTGCTGTGCCTGAACACAAATGCAGCAACATGAAGAAAAAAGCATGCATTCATTTTTGCTCCAAAGCACAGTCAATATGCACTTTTCAGCTGAATCGAACAAATGCTTGTGTCACATTAACATTGTGGATTCAAGGCACTCACTTCATTGCCCATCCTTTCCATTTCACCAGGTATTCGAGCCTTCCCTGAAAGAAGAAGACAAATGTTAGAATTACTAAAACAGTTCATATGAGAATAGATTTTTTTAAAAAGGAAAAAACACAACAACATTCAAACACAGGTTTTGAGTCTTTTAATTACAAATAGGATATTCTTGCCTTTACACCAACATGGGAACAAAACTCCACATGCTGTTAATGCACAGCAACACCAAATCTGCAATGCAACTGAATGCACTTTAGCACATTTCAGTCCAAGTTACAGAAGATGACTTCATTTCTTTCACGTCTCCGCTAGGGTTAAATCTTCCTATGTTTTATAATAAGATCAAATACATTTCACGTTTAGGTATCGTTTATGTGAAATCTACGTTTGTTCGTGTGTTGCAAGTGTTTTACAGCAAGGATACGCTAAAAACTCCAAGCAGGGACTTCTGAAGCCATTGGCCTTGCTGGTTAACTCTGTATACCGGTACTTCAGAAGGCAACATGCCATAATGGACAGAGTCTCTTACATGCAAAATCCTGAAAACACATTGGAAACTCTCAAAAGTCCTTAATCAGCTATGGTTGAAGACTCCTTTCCCATCACCGGCGTAAGAGAACTTGTGCTTCTGCAACCACCTTCATAACTCGCACGAGAAAGTAACAAAGTCAAGCTGTCGTTAATGTGGCAGCTACACATAAACTGGGCTATGAACCGCTGACTGTGACCGTATAGCTTTAGCTACCATTAGCTGGCAAGCAAACCAGGCCTCTCAGTTTCACAGCACAGTCCACAATACCATCAGCGGGGCTAGCGTGTCTTTGCAGCCACCCCGTTCTTTGTGTTGTTTTTATTGCCCTGTCGCTGCCTCAATGTCCGCGCCACGAGTCATAAGCCTCGCTGCTCTGATCTAGCTCGGACTAGCAAAGTAAAAGCAAACGCATGAAGGCCTCTGCAGTATTACATAGGCGTAAGATGACAGCCCTGAGCCTATGGACTAAAGCAGTGCCGCGCTGCCGACGGGGAACATCTGCACGTAGTCAAAACACGCGGGACAGTGGCGGCTGTAGCTCACCTTACGGACGCGGCGTTTAAGTATGGCTTCCGCGGCGAAAATGCGATCCCCCGCCGCCGAGAGCTCCATGTTTCATACCCGAACTGAGCTACCTGTCTCGGTGTCCGTCTCTCCAGACGACAAGCTCCGCTGTCTGCACGGATCGACCAAACCGTGCGAAGGGCTGCACACACACGGAGACAGCACAGCAGCAGCGGCGGCGGTGCGACCTATCTGGTCGCCGGCAACCCGAGGAGAAAAAAAGCCCGCGCGGCTCTGAGCTTTAAACATCAGCGTCAAAAGACACGAAAAGGTTATTAACGTTAATTAAATTATTACAGACCTAATTAGACTTCATACAAATGTTTTAACACCGAAGGTCATCGGAATTTTACATTGTATTTATATTTACATTTCATAATGTTAACTGGTTTAATAATATTTGCCTTATTCAAGTATTCAGTCACACATTTGAACCAGTGGGCAATTTAATCAATGGCTCTTTTCAAGCGTCCCACTAAGCCACGAAAATTGAAAATTCCCTTCTATGCCATGAAATTGACAAATTTTATTTCCATTACTTTGTTAAACATGTATTTATTTAGTTAGTTATTTTAAAGATAAAATAAACGTCCGACATTTGGTTTGAATGCAAAACATTAGTCCTCCAAGTTAAAAATTCCCTCTGGTTTAAGGCAAGAAGCTATTTATGAAACAATTAGTAGTAGTGGGGGGGGGGAAATCGATACAGCATAGTATGGCAATATTTTGCATGGCAAGATTGTATTGATACAGGCTCAGAACATACTGATATTTTATTAAATCACTTAAAAAGTTGCTGAATGCTAGGAACAAGAGTGCTCATATCATCCAACATCATCCATCCAGCATTAGCTGAGCAAACTCTCATTAAACGGGCTTAACCGAAAACTCATCAAACACTGGACACACTTAGCTTGATAAAGCTTCATCCCAATTCAGTGCAAACTAATGGCTCAGTCACATAAGTAAAAACAGCACAGCAACATTCTTGAATCTACACAAAAAAAAAGACTGTATGATTGGTGATTGTATTGTATTATTTTGTATTTTCTATTCTGCACTGATTGCAACTTGTGGTGATTACCTGGTTGCCCATAGCTTGACAAGTTTACACTTTCACGGCCACTTTGGATCACAAGAGGATTGCACAGGTCACCTGATAAGTGGCGACCTCTCTGCAAACAGTGCAGTCTGACTTGGATTGACTGTAATCACTCTAAGAGGGATTGCTGAAGTCTTGCAAATGATTGTTGTCAAAGTTATAAATGCAAACAAATTGCCAACATATTGCCATCAGTCTGAATGAGTCTTTGTAAATGAGCACAATATAAGGAAACTCAACCCATCTGTTGAACTCCGCTTATATAGAACCGGAAGGTCAAAACTAAAGGATGTTGTGACCTTGTGAGACCCTCAAGGAATCTAAATCTGACAGTTTGGAAACATGCATGAGTGTCCCACCGGAGACTCTTGCAGTACTCTTCCTGTTCCTCCTTGCGCAAAGGAGCAGACACCCGTGTCGTTGGTGGGTTGATCCAGCTCTCCTCATGCCTAATGGGATCTCATCTACACTATTAAGACTATGGAGACCCAGCAAACCTTCTTGTAGTGGCACGTATAGATAGGCCATCCTAAAACGGGAGCTGCGCTACCTGTGCAACCTGAATGTGCCGTTGTTCTACCAGCAGTAACAAGGACACTAACAAAAAACAAAAGTAGAGAAAGATCAGTCAGGGAAGATAAGGAGAGGGCAATGATCTATGCCTTGTTGTTGCCTCTCAATGGCTTGTTATTCATGAGAGGACTGACTGATATCCCCGAAACTTAACTGAGTTGCTGTTATAATGTGATAATCACATGCTCCCTTAACTTTTTTTTATTTTTTTTGTGTGCAATGTATATGTGACTGGTTTGTGTTCAGGCTTTAAGTATTGTGTAATTGAAGGAGTGTTGTTAAGGGAGGGACAAAGCTGACTTTGTCACAATTCATTCAGCTTGTTATTGTACTGAAAGACTCAGGGCTTTCAGTTTAACTCGTCTGATAAGTACACCCTGTTATAAGCACGGTTTAAGTGTAAGTATCGAAAACTCTAAACTCTTCTTCAAACATGTTCACGTCTCTCATAGAAAAAAACAAACCAAAACAAAGATGGCAAAAGCCAAAATGTCACGAGGATTCAAAAACAAAGGCGATATATGCTGGAGGCTGGTGTGAATGTCAGGTTTTTCTGGAAGGAAAAACAAACAATAAGAACAGGTGTGATAAACATGCTGTTTTGAAGCTTACTCAAAGCCAAAGAGAGGTTCACATTTTATGACACAGTCATGGTACTCTTAAGCTTCTTGTGGGGTATGTTTTACAATAGCGTTTGAACCAAGGACTTGCTGACAACTAAAACTGCTTAATAATGATAATAATAATAACAGTTTTATACCACATGACTGTTATTTGGTAGCTTATGTTCAAGCTAAACTTTCCTTTACATCAGTCTGTCGTCTTGCCTTTAAGGGAGCCTTGTTGAGAAAAATGAACAAAATGGAAACAAAATTTTTTACTCAAAATATTTTTATTGAGCAATTGTGGATACAGTTAACAAAAAAGGAAAAAAAAAAACAAGGGAAACATAAAAACTGGTTACACTGAATACAAAACAGAACTTCTCACGTTGGAACAAAACGGACAAACGGAGGCGCGATTGATTCCAGGAAAACCTTTCTTTGCAAACCACACAGAAGTTAGCTGAGCTTCACATTTACATTAACACAGTAAAACCTATAGAGTGGTAGGTCATCAGACCTCTGTGGGATGAGCAAATCTGTTAGTCAAAGGACAGCACCCAACGTTTTGCCCCAGTGATACACTTATCATCCTCACCCACTGTACCAAAGAGAGCAAGTAGGGGGTTGAGAGCCAGTTTCAGGTCAGTAGCCTTGTTCAGAGTGTAGAAAACCGCCTCCCAAAAATTTACCAAGTCAGGGCAGGTCCAAAGCAAAGCATGTGGGTTAGATTGGCATCATCAGACCCGCAGCTGTTACAGCGAGGGATAGAGCCAGGATAAATCTTAGCTGATTTGTATTTAGACAAGTGGGCCCTATGAACTACTTTGAATTGTAATAGGGAGTGGCGGGTGCAGAGTGACATAGAATTTACCAGAGTGAGGACTGAATCCCAAACGTCATCTGACATAGATATACCCAACTCCTTCCCCCATGTGGATTTAAGGCCTTCAAAGGGAGCTGAAGTTATCCTGCACAGTTTGCTATAGATGCGGGAGATTATACCTTTGCCTGATAGTTGCAAACTAAGGAGCTTGTCCAGTAAGTTAGTAGCTGGAGCTTCTGGAAAACTGGAGAGGTTGGATTGCAAAAAATGTTGAGTTGTAAATATCTAAAAAAGTGAGTTTTGGGAAGAGTGTATTTTGCTGACAGCTGATCAAATAATGCTAGTCTAGTTGTGTATAAAGATATCTTTAAAGTAAATAATACCTGCTCTAAACCAGACCCAAAACAAGTTGTCCAAAGCTTAAGGGAATAATAGGTGATTTAATAAGATAGGATTTTGAAGTGAGAAATTCTTGAGATTGAACTGCATCCTGAACTGAGCCCACACCCGGAGGAAGTGCTGAATGTGAAGTTGTCAATTGACAAAGGTAGAGAAGAACCCAGAAAGGAGGCAAGAGACATACCCTGAGTTGAGTCAAACTCCATTGCTAGCCAAGTGGTGTGGCCCACAACCTTCCCAGATTTTAACCAGTAGGCCATGGAGCAAATATTGGCAGCCCAATAGCAAACGCGGAAGCTAGGGAGTGCCAGGCTCCCTTCAGTCCTAGGTTTCTGTAAATGCATATTAGCTACTTGAGGTCTTTTACCCTCCAAACGTAGGAGGAAATTCTAGAATCAAGGGTTGTAAAGAAGGACTTAGGGATAAAGACTGGTAAAAATTGAAAAAGGGGAAAAAAATAGGAAGAAAATGTATTTTAATCGAATTAATTCGACAGAGTTGTGTGGAAACACAATTTAAATTTAAATAATTAGCTTTTTTATTTCTAAAGCAAACAATTACTTCACGCGCCTGAAGTCAATTATATAATACTGTTGAAATCCTCACATGTCGTTGATTGGTCGGTCAAAAGTCGTGTCGTTGTTGGTGTGACTTTATTTTTGCCCCGCCCTTTCTGCCAAGCTCCTTCACGTTCTTAAGCTGTGATTGGTTAAACACACGTCGATCAAATTCTTTTGCAGGGTTGGTTGCAGGGCGGCGGTTGTTGATGTATGTGTCAGAAGTCAGGTAGTCGGCACAGAGAGCAGCTAGCAGGTAAGCAGACAGCAGCAGGCTGCGTATTTACTGCTTAATGCGATTAGCCGCACTTCACAAGTAGCCCACTAACTGTACTCTGTGTGCTCTAAATGAGTTTGCGATTAAAAAACCCATGAACGATTAGGGTGTTTCGCTCAGTGTTCGCCGTCTGCGGCTTTTTAGCCTTGGTAGTTTGTCTGGCTGATTGTAGATAAGCTGAAACTCGTGAATGAGCAGCATAAATGGAGCCACTTATTTATAATTCAAACGAGAACTAGCCTCTTTTATACTCAGTGTTCATATCAACAAAGCAGGTGTTGGAGTGTCAGAGGAAGTGGTGAGTGGGCTAACCTTCACTCAGTTCCTAATAATAACTGTAATATAGCGCTTATTTATACCCGCAAGCTACTTCACTTGTATTTCCACAAAATAGAAACGATAAGTATTATATGTATGTATCTCTTAGATATTGCACATGTCGCTCCTGTTCAGTGGTAACATGCGCTCCTGGGGTGGAATAAATCATTCATTAATGTTGACAGCAATACTACAGGCTGCTGTAGTTTGTTTCAGCCTCCCCTCTGTCTTCCCAGGTAACGATGCAGTTCCTAGGGCGGCTGCTGGACACAGTCTCCTCTGTGTCAACCCTCTTCACCAACCCTTACCGGGTCCGAGAAGTGCCGCTGTCTGACTATGGAGGAGGAGGGAAAGTGAAATTAAAAGAGGAGGGTCGCATAGTTCTGTACAAGTACAGTCAGTCATGGGACTGTCTCCTTCTCTGCCCAGAGACACCGAATGTGGCTTTGAGGTCTGTGTTGATCACGTAGATACACTGTTCTGTGTGTTCTGCAGACTCTGACATGGGTGTGAAAGTTCAGTGTCAGCTGCAAAAACATTTCTTTTGCACTTTGAGTTGCTTTTATTAGCATAGTTGCTCATTTCATCCTGTGTCATCTTACTGGTTTGCTGGTTTAGCCTACATCACTATTACTCAAACAGGCAGCTAAGGCTATGCCTTTTATTTTATCAGCTATAAAGCTTTGTAGCAATCATGTGATATGCTAGTAACTATGACATCATCCATTTTTTTTTGCAAAACCCTGTTTTCAGCCTTCACTGTTAGCATTTTGGGAGGCATGTTGTTGGTTTTTGTGCACCAGAGTTGACACAAGGAGGGAGTACTAAATTATAAACTAGTACTAGCAATCTTGCTTGGGAAGTTGCATCTGTAAAGTACATGTATATTTGCTATTTAGTGCTAAGTAACATTTCAAGTAAAATGTTACAACTTCAGTCATAAAAATGAAAGCAGAGACTATCAGTCGGGATTATCTGGACAATCTGTTACCACTACAAAAAGCATATAGGTCCTGTCAGGTAATTCCATTACAAATGCCCCTAAAGTATCAAAGAACACAAACAAGCTGAGAGGTCCAGGTTTGTTATTCCTATGAGCAGAGGTGAGGAGATCTCCTGTGTTGTCACAATTGACAATCAGGGTAGCCTTACCCCTAACTTTAACCCTTAACAAGTCTTCACTTTAACTTGAACAGTTGTCGTGAAAAGGATTAGTCATAGAAACCAAAGCATTTGATGTACCCAGCTGTAAACATGTTTATTTCTTTCTGCTGTTAAAGTTGTCCATGAGCTTATAAGGGAGTTGACCTGCTTTTGGAGTTGGCCTCATATTGCCACTCCGGGAGCTGCAGAGTTTGGCAGATCTGCGCTGGCATAACTTTTCAGCTCGGGATGTTGCTGCTTGGCTACAGATCTGAAAGGCAGGTTTGAAGAAAGATAGAAAGAAGGTCTTAGCATTGGCCTCAGCTGATACCAGACATGTCAAATATTATTAGTTTACTAGCGCAAACCAGATCCTTGTTGGGAGTAACCAGAAGGGACAGGATTATAGATGAGTGTATCAGAGAGACAGCTAAGATTGAGTGGTTTGGAGAGAAACTAGAGGTGAGGTTTGAGATGGTTTGAGACACAAGCAAAGGATTGATTGTGGATATGTTGAAAGCAAACGTAAAATATTATTTATGTATAGTATGTAAAAAAACATTAAAAGGAACTTTTGGAAGCTAAAGCAGCAAAGAAATAAAAGGAATAAATGTCTTAAACACTAATGCTTGAAGCTTTTTTGAATTGTTTTTCTTAGCAGAGGAGAAATATCATTATTTATTCTTTATCTACTAGTTCATTGGTACCACATTAGCAGAATTTTTGGTAAGCTATCCACATTTCCTCTTCTTGTAATCATTGCATTGCCTGCAGGCTGTTTCAGGTGGTGTCAGAGGAAGATGCCATGAACTGGTTCCCACAGTACGCCCTCAAACTTCGACCTTTCTATGAAACGCTTCTTCTGAAGTGTGAGTCGACACAGCCAATCGTGGACTGCATCCGTGCTCACCCAGACTGGAGCTCTGCCCACATTGCTGTTGAAACAGGCCTGAGAGAGTGTCTCAAACATAACTATGTGCAGAGGTAAGATGAGCCAAATTGATATTCTTTTTTGGGTTTCTGTGATTATTTTGTATTTATTGGCCTTTTAGTGAGTGAAATATCAGACAGCAGTACGTCTCACAGTTGCATCTTCGTGTTTATGGTATTGATGGATGGGTGGATGAATAATGCCGAATGAAGAGAGATGTAACTCATTAGTCAGGAAGTCTGTGCCAGCTAAATGAATCCAGTGCAACAGATGGTATTGATTATTTAATTGGTTTATAGAAATGTTGCCTCAAAGCACTTATGGTATTATCGAAGCTTATAGCTCATTAGATACAAGTCATTTATTTTTTCACTCATTTTCTTGTGCATTTTTTAAATTGCTCCCTTATTGGCAAAAGTTTCTGTCTTATTAATAAAAAATGTGACTTTTGAGTAATTTTGAGGTAAAATTGAAAGCTACTTGATTCAGTTAGTCTATTAGTGGATATTTAGTTCTAACGGTTTCACAAAAAAAGTCTCTGATTCAGCCTGAAAATCATCCTCTACAAGTAGCGTTGCTGGGAAGTTTAACTTAAAAGACACGATCTGGAGAGTAGGTGTGAATGTGAGTGCGAATGGTTGTCAGTGTGCCTGTGACAGCCCTGTGACAGACTGGCGACCTGTCCAGGGCGTACCCTGCCTCTTGCTCTAAGACAGCTGGGATAGGCTCCAGCCACCCTGAAAAGGATAAGCGGCAGAGAGAATGGACGGACACGGTCTGGACACGAGAATAACATAATAAGGAAATCCGAAGTGAAATGAGTTGCTGAGGAAAAACAGGAAAAGGCAGTCCTTCCTTGACCAAAGCAATAATAACACAAGTCTGCTTAAAAAACAAAACAACAACCCCCCCTCTCCCCAGCTCTCATGCTTTACTGATATGACTTGAAAACATATAGCTGAAGAATTTAGAAAATAAAAAGAAGCTTAGGAAAGTTTGTTGACTAAAGCACACAGAAAGCCTCTGTGGTGCTTCATGGTGCAGAGCTCCCACAACATCAGCTCAAAATCTTTGCATCTCCAGTCAGATCAATGCTCGGGACGCATCAGGCCAGACGCCGCTGCATCTGGCATGTGGGCGAGCTGACGCCACATGTGTGAAGGAGCTTTTGGAAGAAAGCAAAGCTCGCACCGACATCAAAGACCAAAACGGAGAGACACCGATCCACTACGCTGCCAAGCAGGATTCTACGGTAATCATCCAGGTGAGCCTCAGCTAAAGCAAGATGGTAGAGTCAGACCTCAGACCCTCTAAAGTGCACATTAAAATGATTTCTCCCTCTCTCCACTTTTCCTGCTGTTTTCGTTCTCACCTTTCTCTCATCATCCAGGTCCTTTGCTCGCGGTTATGCTCTGGTGTGGACGAACTCAACAAGAACGGAGAGACGCCGCTCCATGTGGCCTGCCGTACAGGCCGAGTGGAGGCTGTCAAGGCCCTGTTAGGAGGTGGGGCCAAGTGTGACATCATTGGCGGTACAGGTTACCCCATCCACAGCGCCATGAAATACAGCGAGAAGGGGTGAGTGGGAGGAACAATGAGTTATTTTTGTGTCTATAGATGAGCAGAATTGGCCGATTGTGCGTCTGTACGATACTAAAGAACACTGAAAATGGGAACAGCTTCTCTGGTTCTCCTTTTTTACCGGTTCTCTAGAAGTTGTCTGTCTGTCTGTCTGTAATGTGTGACTTCTCTACACTATAATAAAGAATGTAGTACATATTTAATATTCTTGTTTTAATTTCGTGTTCATCTGTTAGTTGTGTGGAGGAGATCCTCAAAGCAGATCCAAACCAGCTCCAGGCAGAGGACTCTTTGTATGGAGGGACGCCTCTCCACTGGGCTAAAACTGCTGAGGTTAGAAACACTACGTCGTGTGCTGTGTAAAAATTCATAATGGTTTGTTTAGTTTGGCATTACTCTTGCAAACATCCTGAGAAATTCACACTGAGTTTAATCCTGAGTAAATCTAGCCGCCTGCCAGTGATGGCTGTGCGTCCTCTGGTCTCTCAAATCAGCACATCTGCGAGGGATTAACACGGAGCTAGAGACTTGACTTCATGTTTCTTTCTGTCTTCATGTCTGGGTGATAGATGTGTCGCATGCTGTTAGAGTGTGGCTGTGAAGTGAACTACCTCAGTAAGACCGGAGAGAGCGCTCTGCACATTTTGACCAAGAAGGGTCGCTTTGAGGCGGCTATGGTGTTGCTCACCCACGGAGCGAATGCCAACCTGAGGGGCCAGGATGGAAACACAGCTCTGCACTTAGCCATGAAGGTGTGTATACGATCTGCAAAATGTTCATGAGGAGAAAAGAGAAAGGTTACTTTGCAAGACATTGTGAGATTACGGGAGTTGTAGAACGCAGCACCTTTGAAATCAGATTGCAACACTCATAAAGAAAACTGAGGTCATGCTCTGTGTTACAGCCAGCGTGTTCACACTGCAAAATCTCTTTCCAGTCTGTTTTGACGAGTTCTTATTCAACATCAAATGTTTGTTTGTGGGCACATGGTTAGCACTGCCGCCTCACAGCAAGACGATTCCTGGTTCAAATGTCCTGGCAGGCTGGTGCTTTGTATCTGGAGCTTACATATTCTCCCTGTGCTTTCCTCCCACAAACCAAAGATGTGCATTGTAGCTTAGTTGGTGATTGTAAATTGGCCATGTGAGGTTAATAGTGCGTATAGCATAAAGCACTGCATAAATGTATGGTTAGAGAAATGCTGTCTGAATTGCCACAGTGTTTCCATTTTTAAAAATATGTATTATTTTAATGTGAGCTGCATAACTGAGGTTTTTCACAATGGGGGTACAAACCCAGCTAAGCTATTGCAACAAGTACTGATTGTTCAAATACAACTGAAAAAACCCTCAATGCTGTGTGAAATGTAACTAACTACAAAATGTAATGATTCGCAAATCTGATAATCATATTTTACTCAAAATAGAACAGTGAGACAAATTTTGTTTTAAATGTTTAAACTGTGAAAATGTGCCAGCTTGAGAAAAACATTTGCTTATTTTGAATTTAATGGCAGCAACACATCTTAAAAACTGTTGCGACATCACTGAGTAGCAGCCCCTCTTGTTTTGACAGCAGTACGTAAAACTCAGGAGACCAGTTGCTGGACGTCTGATTTAGGATTCTAGCTGCTCAACAGTCCTGCAGACTGCAGGCAGGCCAGCTCAGCGGACTCTTCTCCTACAAAGTCATGCTGTTGTAATAATTGCAGTATGGGGTTTAGTATTGCCTTGTTGAAGGGAAGCGTATGTTGCTCTAAAACCTGCTAGCACCTTCCAGCATTCGTGGAACCTTTCCAGATGTAATAGTTTCAACAAAAACTTCTGGAAGTCTTCTTGAGCCCAATCAGTGATTTCCTCTATAAACACATTTTTTCCATATTAGGGAACTTCTGGCCATCTTCACCTCTGAGAAACTCAGAAATTCTGTTTTTATTTACTTCTTACCCAGCATCCCAATTTGTTTGGAATTGAGGTTGTATTTTTTTGTTTTATCCTTTGTTCCATATCCTTAAAAAAAACCCTCTTCTCATTTGTTGTGACTGCTCAGATGGACCACATAGAGTTGATCAAAGCTCTAATAGTGTTTGGTGCAGATGTGGAGATTCACAATGATTTGGGCGAGACACCTGGACTCATCGCTGCACGCACCAGCAAAGGTAATGAGAGAGAGAGAGTGAGATGGGGGGTTAAAAGCGAAACATTTAAACATATAAAGAACATAGAAGTCTGAGCTTGGACTGGTGGTGTTAACAGTGAAATTAGGAGTTAATGTGCCTGACCTAACAACCCTGTTTGATCTCATGTAGTCTGATTTGAAAGCATGTGTCCACTGTGGATGATATTAGTCTGCCTGTTGTGTTGGAGCTGTAATTAAGGGTTTTATTATCTGCCACTTTATCCCATTATGTATTAATATTATATGATATGATAACACTTCCTGTTACAGATATATTGCTTTATCACTATGAAGCAATGAAAAAATATTACCGTAGTTATTGCTTATAGTGAGTTAAACTTTGTGATCATGCTTTTTTTTTGGAGTATGCAGTATTGCAGCATCTTGGCTTCACTGCCTTTAAGTGAAATATCCGATTAGATTAGGTTAGATTTTGGTCCACAGAAGCAGAAAATGGAAAAGAGCATACAAATAAACTCACTAACTCTAAGGCTACGTTCACACTGCAGGTCTTAATGCTCAATTCCGATTTTTTGATCAAATCCGATTTTTTTGTCTGCTTGTTCACACTACAAATAAAATGCGACAGCAAACGCGCTCTAGTTTCTTTTGCGGCCCGCATGCGCAAAAGAAGACGTCACACACAACGCGCTCTGTTTAGACCAAACAGTATTGTTTGACTGATGGCCTTTAATATAAAGACTTGTTTCGGACTTTACGTTTTCCAATTTTGCTTTAAGTTATAAAGTTATTTTTTTATTTACATATGGCCTAATAATTATCCTTATTGCTGTTTTAGAGAGGAGCGGTGCTTCAAAGGATAGTTGCAGATAATCTGCAGATTATACAGTACAAATAAAATGTTCACGTTTCTCCAACGTTGTCTTCCCAACAGTTTCACTGACATCTACACTGGATGGCCAGGAAGCGTTCGCGATGTCTTCTCCGGCGCTGATAATTGGCGTCTGTCTTGTGTCAGTGACGTAAAAGACGGATTTAATGCGACATGACCGTTCAAACAGCAGTCGCTTTCTAAAACATCAGATATGTATCGGATTCAGTACCACATACGAAAGTGACCCAGATCGGATTTGAAAATATCGGATTTGTGCCGTTCACACTGTCACACCATGATCGGATATGGGTCACACAGGGTCAAAAAAGTCAGATTTGATGCGGTTTCGCCTGCAGTGTGAACTTAGCCTTAGTCATCCCACAGGAAATAAAAACAGTTTCTAATTTCTTTCTGTTGATATATGCAGCTGTTTACTGTTATTTTTCTGATCACTTTCTTTTTTGGCAGAAAGCTGGAGACAAAGACAAAGATTTAAAATTTCACTTTGATTTCTTAGAAAAGCTCAGAGCATGTTACGGCTAAATTGAGCCAGCTAATGGATGTTTGCTTTCAAATACATAGACAGTGCAGGAAACCATTCACAAAGAAGAAATGGGAGTAAACTAAGTTTGTATTGACTTACTGATTATGAAAATGCATGATAATTGCTAACAGCTTGCTTATGTTCTTGCTCTCTCTCTTCCTTTCATCTCTCTCCGTCTCTCCTCTTTGTGGCGTGTGTGCACGTCTAACTTGTTGGCTGCTGCTCTGTGTGTGTGTTTGTGTGTGTTTGGAACATGAAAGGTCCTAATAGAAAGATACTGCTGGACTTGCTGTGTAGTGTAGGAGTACAGCGTTGCCTCCCTCCCTCCCCCGGCAGTCCTCCTCCTCCTCCCATCTCCAAGAAGGTCAAGCCTCAAGGCATAGGTAACACCACCACCCCCTCACCCCTGCTCCTCCCTCATGCTTCTCCATTTCCATTTTTCTGTCACTTCAAATATTCGAGTTTGTGTTGTCAGTCAGTTTTTTACCCTTACTTTTCTTAGCTATAGATCATTCTTTCTGTATTATATATTTAATGATCAAATTTAGTATAAACGTAATGTAAGAGCTGGATTCAAGTGTTCCTTCATATTTAAGTTAAAATAACATTTAACCCTTTAAGCCTGAACCATAAAATAATTGCCAGAAATTTTTTTAATGGAGTGTTTATTGAGCCTTCTCACAAATTAAAAAAATATATAAATATATATAGTTGATAGTTGATTTTTAATTGTATCATATTTGTTACATTGTGCGTTATTTGCAATTTTATCCTTAAAAATGTAATGCACAATTCTTTTAGAGGTTCTTTGGGGAGAATAAAAATGACTGTAATGTAGAAATCTCAAAAACTCATAAAAACCACATGTATATAATATGATAGGGGATCAGTTAAGGGGTTAAATGATACAAAAACAGTCTTCAAAGACTACTCTTAAATCTTTTTAAAAGGCAGGTAATGAGCTGTGAAAAAATTAGGACCCAGCACAATTTAAATTTTCTGTAAAAGGTGAGCTGCATGGTGTGATGAGCTCCTCAACACTTCCCAAAAGCAGCAGACTGTGGCAGAGTGTGTATGGTGATGGTTTTTACAGTAGTGACACCACCAGTAAATGCTTCCTCCACAAAATCCTGGTGACCCCGTTTTTTCCTAGTTTAGTTTAGTTTATGCACAAATGTGATGCTCCTGTACCAACAGCTGTTGTGATTGGCTTTTAGGATTTGAGGACATCTTGTATGTGGGGGCTGCAGTGGGTGCAATGAGCAGAGGCATATCTGAAATAGACGGCCCCCAAATGGAAACGAGAAAGTGAGTATAAAAATTTCTGATTGCACACTACACATCACGCGCCTTTATTGCCACTACTTACCCATAATCAAAGCACACACAGAAGGTTGTAGGCAAACACTGAATATATAAGACAGACATGGCCGTTGTGACTTTACCTACAGTTATCATAGTTCTGTATAGTTACTGTGCTGTAACAAAGACACATATTTACCTACAGCACAGTAACTATGTGTCTTTTTTTCAAAGTGGATGTGACGGTAACAGGTGGATGTGATATTCCTCATACTTCATCCTAAATCATACTCTGCTTTATCTATACTGTCTATTTAACTCTAAGTGGGACCATCATTTATAAAATAATCATATTGTGTTCAGATTGAGATACACATGCACACTGACAATGTGACTGTGGCCATAAACTCACCATGAAAGTGTTTCTAAAACCACTTTAATACAAATGTAATATTAATAATTCATATTATTGTAAAGTGTATAACTGATACACCCACAGCTCACTTTTAGAAAGAATCCAGGGTCAAAGCACTTCTGCTGTTCTGTGCTGCACAATAATAGGTTTCACAGTGTAGTAATGCCATTGTTCAGTATGCATTGAAGCCTCTGCCCTCCTTGATTTCTTTACCATTTGTGGGCTTTGACCTGCATGCGTTTAAGGCCTTTCTCTCCAGGTTTACTTTGCTTTGCTGTATTTTGCTGTTCTGTGTGTTGTGATGTTTGGTTTTGCTGGTCACATGACTCTTTTCAGTAAACTCTGTTTCGAGGATTCTGCTCTGTTCCAGAGGATCTAAAAAGTTGGATATGCAAGTGATTGGCTGGATAAAATTCATCATATTGGTCTTGGCCATCCGACAGGATGGACAGTCTGCTGTGTCTTGATGGTGGCGGTATTAAAGGCCTGGTGCTGATCCAGATGCTGATCGCTCTGGAGAAGGAGGCGGGCAGACCCACCAGAGAGCTCTTCGACTGGGTAGCTGGCACGAGCACGGGAGGCATCCTGGCTCTGGCTATAATCCACGGTGTGTTTGTGTTCTCTTTTCCAGTGCTGAGTTTTCATCACATAGCACCAGAACAACAATGACACTTCTTCTATGTGTAGGTAAATCCATGGAGTACCTGCGCTGCCTGTACTTTAGGATGAAGGAGCAGGTGTTCAAAGGATCAAGACCCTATGAATCAGCACCGCTAGAGGACTTCCTCAAAACAGAGTTTGGAGAAAACACCAAGATGACTGACATAAAGTTCCCCAGGTAGATATCTGAATGTGATAATAGGCAGAAAAATGCCAAGAAAAAGCTAAAATTCAAAAGAATTGCAGACCTCTGCCCAAGCTGCTCGTCATTTGGGCAGCATTTACTTTTAAGCAAAGAGTAATGTATCTTCTATTAAAACATTGTGTACAAGCAGGCAATAGATAATAGGTATTGATTTGTAAATAACTGAAATAACTTGAGCTTATTATATAATAATAATAATAATAATAATAATATTATATAATATATATAAATATTTTGAGCGCCTTTCAAGTCACCCAAGGACACTTTACAATAGGATAAAACACTTAGTAAAACAATGGCAGAATAAGAACAATAAAATAAAGCACAAGATAAAATGAACAAACAGTGGATTCACAGTGAATATGCAGATTTGAACAGATGAGTTTTGAGTTGGGATTTAAACTGGGGGAGAGAACCAATATTTCTTATTTCAGGGGGCAGAGAGTTCCACAGCCTGGGAGCAGAGCAGCTGAAAGCTCTGCTTCCCATGGTGGTGAGGCGGAAGGAAGGTACAGTAAGCTGGACAGAAGAAGAAGAACGAAGTGAACGGGCAGAACAAGTGGTGGTTAACAGGTCAGAAAGGTAAGAAGGAGCGAGGTTATGAAGGGCCTTGAAGGTGAGCAGAAGAAGTTTGAAAATTATCCGGAATTTCACAGGGAGCCAGTGAAGTTCCTGAAGAACAGGGGTGATGTGCTGGTAGGAGGGGGTTCTGGTGATAATGCGAGCAGCAGAGTTCTGAACCAGTTGAAGCTTATGGAGGGATTTTTGGGGGAGACCATGCAGAAGAGAATTGCAGTAGTCAATACGGGAGGTAACAAGACTATGTACAAGAATGGACGTAGACTGGGTGGAAAGAGAAGGAAGCAATCTGTTAATGTTACGTAGATGGAAGTAGGCAGAACGGGTGAGTTATTGATGTGGATTTATAGAAAGTGACTGTCTAGGATGACACCAAGGCTCTTAACCTGAGGAGAAGGGAGAACTGTGGAGTTATCGATGGTGAGTGAGAAATGGTTTGCCTTCAAAAGGTTGGATTTGGTGCCAATAAGGAGGATCTCAGTTTTATCCTCATTGAGCTTTAGAAAATTAGAGGTAAACCAGGATTTTAACTCGGATAGACATTCTGTAAGGGAAGAAGGTGGGAGGGAGGAATCAGGTTTGCAAGAGAGATATAACTGGGTGTCATCAGCAAAACAGTGAAACTGAAGATCAAATTTGCGGAAGATGGTACCTAGAGGGAGGATGTATATTATAAAGAGAAGAGGGCCTAAAACTGAGCCTTGGGGTACACCAGAGGTGACGGGGAATAGACGAGAGCGGAATGATCTTAGTTGAATAAACTGGGAACTATTTCTAACCAACTAGCAGCTCATTCATCATCGTGTGAAACAAAGTGAAACAAAGGCAGATGTGATACGTAAAAGTGAGGTCAGAGGTCAAATGTGACATGATATTTAAATGGTAACTATAGTGTGACATTTAGAATCCCCATATAGCAGAATCATTTCCTAAGTAATGCCAATACAAACGAAGGCAGCAGAATTTTAAACACCATTTTAAGAAAATTGACATTTTATGAAAGTTTGAACTTATCTGACCTCGAAGAAGACGTCAGAGATCAACAGTAACATGATATTTACAATCCCCATATACCATTCCCTATATATTTATATGTTGTCAATACTGACAATGGCGGTAATAAACAGTTATAAATAGCTCTAAATAGAATTATTATCACTTTAACCTTGAGTTTTACATTGAAGGCGAGGTCAGAGGTCAAATGTGATTAACATGAACCCACTCTACACTCCTACAAAGTTTTATTATAATTCATTCATAACTTTTCGACCTGTCACGCTTACAGAGAGAATGACAAATTGTTGCGTTCTAAATGTTATGCAGCCCTCTGCCACAAGATGGCGCTGCAGCTTTTCCATTGCTATAGAAAAGCACCAGAAATTTGTTAATGCAGCCTGGATCTTCTTTTAAGTCTGTCATTGTTCAGACCTCAGTGTTTCTTAGGTTTTATACTAATCAATTAGCCAAAGATTTTTCCTTATTTACTCGACTAAGAATTTAGTCGCCCCAGTTTCTGCTGGTGCTAACAGTGTCATATAAAAGCTTTAAATATCCCACTCTTTTGCTGTGATTGGTCAGTTTTTAAAACTTTGAGCTGGTTTTACCCTGATGTGTTAAATTGAGTCACCTAATTTTTTTCCGAGGTTCAGTTCCTGAGAATTAAAAAAAGGTACTGACTTGCTTAGATATGTGTAGCATGGCTCTCTTAACACTAAAATAATACATCTGAAGCCAGATTGGTTTTAAAAATATTTTTGTAATTTGGTTGAAATGCTGCTGTTCAAATTTTCAGGTGTTTAAGGAGAACAGGCAAACATCCTTTCACTTCTTTCTTTCTTTACAGGGTAATGGTGACCAGTGTTCTGGCAGACAGACATCCAGGCGAGCTTCATATATTCAGGAACTATGACCCTCCATCCGTCTCCAGAGAGGCCCCATACACCACCACTGCCACATTCAAGCCTCTCACCATCCCACAAGGCACGTCAGATATCACCTGTGTTTGTCGGCTACAGCACCAGCCCTCAAATGTCAAATGTATTAAATGGGATAGTGAAGTGCTCTGAACATACCACTGGATGGCACCAAAGGAATTTTCAGAGCTCATATTTTAATGTGAGGGTTATGTTCTTTCACTTCACTGAGGCAATAAAAGCTGAAAACTAAGCCTGTGTGTGAGCACAACACTGAAACTGAGACTGTGTGCTGTTCATGAAGGAGTCGTGTCCTGTGCTGTTTGAGTCCCAGCCGTGTTGTTGTTACAGGCTGGGAGGATGAAGATGTGTTGATAGTAGGATACACAGAAGAGCCACCCAGAAAGATAAGGAAGGTGACAGATGAAGGTGTGTGTATGCGTACAGGACCAAGTCCTGGAAAGTCGTGAAAAAGACAGACAGGAAGTGATAATTATGAACTCAGAACAGTGTAATTGCATTTACTATGCATGACTTTCTTACTTATATCCTTGTGTTCATATCAGAACAACTTGTATGGCGAGCTGCTCGCTCCAGCGGCGCTGCTCCCACCTACTTCCGACCAATGGGGCGCTTTCTGGATGGAGGGCTGCTGGCCAATAACCCGACACTAGATGCCATGACAGAAGTCCATCAGTACAATAAGGCCTTAAAAGCAGAGGTAGGCAACCGGAGCTCTATTCACTTTCCTTCCTTTATGCACTTAATGGACGTTAAGCCACATGGATTTGTTCGTGACTTCTTCTCTGCACGTGTGTCTCTTAGGGCCGCGAGAAGGACTTAAAGAAGCTGGGTATAGTGGTCTCTCTTGGAACAGGTGAGCCAAGTAATTGTGTGTCAAAATGTTAAATTATGTGAGTCATATCTCTTCTTCTGTGTCTTTAATATTCATTAAATGCAAAGTAAACTGATATATACACACACTGGCCACTTTATTAGGTACATATCGCTAGTACTGGGTTGGACTCTGTTTTGCTTTTAGACCTGCCCTAATTCTGTGTGGCACAAATTCAACAAGGTGATGAAAGGATTCCTCAGAGATTTGGGTCCATATTGACGTGATTTCACAGAGTTGCTGCAGATTGGTTGGATGCACATAAATGATGTCATGTTCAAGGAACCAGACATGGCAGATTATCCTGCTGGATACAGCCTTCAAAAGATTGGTACAGTGGGGTGATAAAGAACCACATAGACATACAATATAGACACGCTCAGCAACAATAGTCGGGTAACTGTGGTGTTTAAATGATGTCATTTAGCACTAAGGGGCCCAAGAGTGCCGGGAAAGTGTCCTTGAAACCATTGCACGACCAGTAGCAGTGCAGACGTTTGTGTTTTTTATGCCACATTTTGACCCAACACTCTAAATGTTGCTGCAGAATTTGAAACTTATCAGACCAGGTACTGTTTTTCTAATCTTCTGTTGTCAATTTTTGGTGACTTGTAGCCTCAGTTTGCTGTTCTTAACTGATAGAAGGACACCTGGTGTGGTCTTCTGCTGCTTTAGCCCATGCGTTTGACATGTTTTATGTTTAGAAATGCTCTTAATTACCTTAGTTGATACTAAGTTGACCATTCTCTTGTAAACCTTAGAGACGGTTTTGTGGGGAAATCCCAGCAGATCAACAGCTTCTGAAATATTCAGAGCAGCCTGTCTGGCACCAACATCTGTGTCGCTCAAATAAAGTTTGTTCCTCATTCTGATGCTCAGTTTGATTTTCAGCAGTTCATCTTGATCATGTCTAAATGCACTGAATCGCTGCCATGTGATTGACTGATTTAGATATTTGTGTTAACATGCAGTTGAACAGGTGTACTTAATTAAGTGGCCAGTGGGTGTATATATCAGTTGTATCAGAGCTACACAGGAATACATACCTATCACATTGTGAATAACTAGCTGGAGTTCAGTGTCTCTATTTGAAGTCCCCCTCCCCTTTATCATTTTGTACGCGTGCTCCTGTGTGTCTCCAGGTAAACCTCCTCAGGTGGTGGTGAGCTCTGTGGATGTGTTCCGACCCTCCAACCCACTGGAGCTGGCCAAGTCCTTTGTAGGAGCAAAAGAGCTGGGCAAAATGCTGGTGGACTGTGTGAGTGCATCATTTTTCAGTTTATGTCTGTGAGTGGTTAACTCTGGCCATTGCTGTAATGTGCCCTGATTACTTATTTTTATTTAATCTGTTATTTGTGTTTATTCCATTTGACATTTTTGCATGTATTGGTGTTCTAATAACAAAAACATTTGTTAAAGCATGTTTGTCTTGCTCATTATAAATATGTCTCTCTCACTGCACAGTGTACAGACTCTGATGGCTGTGCAGTGGACAGGGCCAGAGCGTGGTGTGAAATGATCGACACCATTTACCACAGGTCAGAAACGACACACGTGTTAGTTTTGCTTCTTTTTTAATGCATCCTCTTTTCTCAGCCTCTCTGTATTTGTACCAACTTGCTCTCATCCATTTATCTTAGAATGCTTGTAGTTGTTTCTTATTCCCAGACGCTTCATCTGCAGGGGTTTAAAAGGAGTTCCTGTAAGACTGAGTGTTTACTTCAATTTCATTCAGTTTTATTCAAATGGTGACAAATCACAACAACAGTTGTGATTTGACTTTATATTGTAAGGTAAAGACCCTACAATAATACAGAAAATAGAGGAAAGCCCAGCAATCATATGACCCCTCTATGAGCAAGCAGGAAGAAACCTGCACTAAAATCGGGCTCACATAGGGGCTGAGTGGATGAGACAGAACAAAGACATGCTGTGGAAGAGAGCCAGAGATTAATAATAACTACTGATTAAATGCAGACAGTTGTATAAACTGATTCACACGTACATTTCATGTGAACTGTCACAGTGATCAAATCTGCAGCATGTCAGTTATCTAGTAGGACATTTATCACCAACCTATATATGACATGACTGCAGTTTTGTCACATTATAAATTACTTTCATGGATGTAGTTATGACATTTCAATTCAGTTTGGTTTTAATTAAGTTTTATTTATATTAGAGCAGGGCGATATGGCCAAAAATATTTATCACGATATATATTTGAAAATTTGCGATAACGATATAACTGACGATATAATTGATGCGAGACAAAATACAACTCCACAACATTACTAGCGCAAAAAGACAACCTATCATTTATTTTCACTTAAACAAGAAGCTGGTTTTTATGTACATTAAAGCTTTATAAAAATGTAACAGTGCAAATGCAAATTCCTTGCTGAAAGTTTAACCAAAAGGCATTTCCAGTAGAAATGGGCTGACATATCCTGAGCATAACCATGTATAATATCCACTGAAGTTAAAAAGAGGTGCTTTGCAACATTAAACTGCAGTGTGCAGTACGTATTTTTCGGACCATAAGGTGCACGGGATTATAAGGCACATTAAGCGAAACAAAGCAGTCAGATAAATCAAACTTTATTAAACTCATTCTTCTTGCTTCCTCCACTTCTGTACCATTGATTCATTAATGTTGAATTCTCTGGCAGCTGCTCTATTCCCATGTTGTTGCAGTATATTAATGACTAACCTCGTATTGTGGATGGATTATCTCAGTTGTTCTCCTGACTGAAGACACATCATCCACGATTTTTGGCCAACCACGAGGAACCTTAACGTTAACTTTTATAAGTGGAAAAGTGTTAGTGTTCGTCCAGCTTCACTGTTTATGTTATGCTAACATAGCTGTGTCGCTAGCGATCACGTAGCACATCATTATATACCAGCTAGCCCAACTTCAGTAACCCTACAAACGTCACTGCTGTTTAGTTTCCTGTCTTCATTTATGTTGGAAGTGATAGCAGAGCTGTACGTTTGATTTTTTTAGAAATCTCTCAGTCAGAACATGCTATATCATGCTTAGGTAACTAGCGAAACTAGCGAGCTAACTTCCGCTAGCTTCCTGCTAACTCTAACTCGTTTCATGTGCTGCTTTATTATAGTTACAGCTGGTGAACATGTGATCAGATGAAAGAGATGCTGCAGTGTTCGTTTGACCTGAAGCATTTAGGACCCAGATTACTCCCAGATTTAAGGGCATCTTAGTCCGACGGCCGCTTGCATGTTCTGCAAAAAAATGTGCTTTGTCGTGTATCTGACAACCAACGTTAATCAGAAGTCACCATTTTTACCTGGTTCATCTGTTTCACTCAACAATCGGCCATGTGCGTATGAAAACAAAGGCACTGCGCATGCGCGTTTTACTCATATTCTATCGCGATATTTCATTTTCCTATCGTTGCCTAACATTATACCGGTATTACCGTGAACGGTATAATATGGCCCAGCCCTACTTTATATAGCATCAAATCACAAGCCACATCAAGGCACTTTATATTATAAGGTAAATTACTTTACAGTAATAGATAATAAACCACAACAATCATATGACTCCCTATGAACAACCACTGCTGACAGTGGGAAGAAAAAACTCCCTTTTAACAGGAAGAACTCTCCAGGCTCAGGGAGAGGGGCGGCTTTTTGCTGTTGAGGAGGAGGAGGAGGAAGACGAGGTAAAACAGGCACTGTGGAACTAACTGCTGTGTCTTTTAGCTTCATGGATAGATAAAGGTGCACATCATTTAAATAGCAATAGAAATATGTATAATATG
>NW_024582618.1:902662-907339 GCF_018398535.1 Haplochromis burtoni | reverse complement strand
TATATATATATATATATATACAGTGCTGTGCAAGCATCTCAAACCACCCCTCACTTATTTACTTCCAAGGACCCACACTTACCTGTATTTCTTTTTAAGTTGTCATTGAGCAGTAGTTCTTTAGACTTTATGAAGGTCTTTCAAAGTTTTTCTTTGGATGTTGGCAGCTTTTTCACTCATTTTCAGTCCAGTTCTTGGTCTCGACCAATTTCACAGGAATGTTTTTCTGTTTATTTGTTCTGTGAATCCTCAGTTATTTAAAAAAAGCATCTATTCTCAAAGGATGAATCAGACAACTTCGCAAAGATCTGTTAGAAGATTTTTTTTTTTTTAAAAACAGACATAACACAAAAGCACATAATTTGCTCTGTATTTCTTAGTTGAGTCAGCAAATAATACATGAGGTAACAGTTTAAGAGGCATGAAATAGTATTTTTGCAGTTGATTCCCATGAGTTGTTAGCATCAAACTTGCATGTTTTGGCATGCTGTGCAGTGTGTCCTGAGTGGAAGACAAAAGAGTGGCACTCCTAAAAGCTGTCTACACCAGATGAACAGTATCTGAAAGACATAGTAAAAACCTTAAAACGACGACAAAAAGAACAGCAAAGATCTGACACAGAGCCTGAGAGATGCATCTGGCTCTTCAGCTGATCCGTCTGCTGTTCACTGAAACTTCATCAGAAATGATGAGGATGGAATTAAGAAAAAACAGATTTGAATCCATCGTACAATACTGTCTTGAAAGCATCTGATCGGTGACATCTTCCCTTTTCAGCATGACAATGATGTGAAGTAGTGAATTTCAGGTGTACTTCAGCTGTTTCCTATAATGCACAACAATTAACTGAGTAATAGGGCTGTGCGATGTGACCAAAATCTCATATCCCGATATAAGACATCTATCGTCCGATAACGATATAAATGACAAAAATTTAACATTTTCTGTAAATTCTGTGAATCTCGGGCAGCTTGACTTGCGTGGAGTGTTTCCAGCTGGGCGTCGTGTACCTGGAGTCGAGTGTTTTAACTGATGCATGAAACGATACATTTTTAGACATAAATTGTAAAGGCCGCCGTTTTCTTTGTGAGTATTTATTACACGTCGTGCTGACGTTTGAGTCTAAGGTTTAATTTCTAGCACCTGACGGCTATTTTATCCTTCTCATCTGTAAATAATCTGCTCTTTCATGTGATTCAGTTTATTTTGAAAAGTCTCAACAGGATCCTGAGCTTTATTGTGAAAGGTTTATGTGGAAAATAAACAAGCGGACACGGGTTGGTTTTACCGTCGTTGTTGCTAACAACAAAGCATAGAAATTAATATAGCCACTACGGTCACCATCAAAACGATGAAAAAATATTGCCATAAACAGTTTATTTTGCGACACCACGAAGCAAACGATAGCGTAAAATGAAACGATAGATGTTTTTATATCGTCATCCGATATATATCGTTATATCGAACAGCCCTACTGAGTAACCTGCATTGTCTTTTAGCTAAAAGAAGCTTTATTCTGTTTTCGTTTTAGACGCAGAGCACAAATGGACTGGACCATTTTTCTTCATCCAAGCTGCAGACCCCCAGCTTGGGCTTATGAAGGCCTGGAGGGACGGCGACTGTGACGGCGGGGGGGAAGAATGGGCTGAGGAAGTGGAGCTCACTAAGCAGGCCGTGGAGGCCATTAACCAACTCAGACCCAGGCCGAGATTCATGGTGCTGTGCGGCGACTTGGTCCACGCCATGCCAGGTAGGGGTTAGAGCACAACAAAGAAACATTTACAGTTCTTTAAAAATGTTGCAAGGTTACTAAATGATTGTGTTAGTGGTGTAATATTTTATAAAAATGAAGCGGTAGGCTTGACAGTTTTTCACACGGTAAAGTTTTACCGGGCAGTCTTTGTCATTTTTCAAGGATTCAGAGATTTTCCAACAGGTGTTTAGGGAAAGCACAGAGCGTCCTTCCTGCTGTTCCTTCGTAATGAAACTCTGAAGTGCATCGCCTTTCGCTAAACACTAAATTACTTTTAACTTAACTGAGCGAAAGCACAACAGCCAAAAGAGGGGAAAAAAAGAAAGCCACAGCAGCGATGAGAGGTTCCCAGTGGATGTACAGCCATATGGACAGGAAAAACAAGATAGCAGCATCAACCAGTCTGACTGCCAATTATCTGTGAATGTTTGGGGACATAATGTGAACTCACAGATGCCAAACTGCATGAGATTTAGCTCCGCTTAGCCTCTTATGGTCTGACCAGATTATACAGTATCGGTCCTGGGAGTGCTATCCCATCGCATCTGGGATGTCACTCCAGCCTGTTCAAAGGCTGCACGTATTTCAAAGTGTTCAAAATGTCTTTCCCAGGTTACAGATAACAGCATGTTATTGAGAACCACACGCTGTGATTTCATGCACTGAACAGCATTTCAACAATACAGCTTGCTTCATACTTCATTTGGTAATTTTCTCTGTACGTATTTGCTGAGGAAAGAATACAAACTGAATGACTTCGTTAAGATGTAAGTGATCCGTCTAGACTGTTTTGATCTAAGTTGATGTGAGACGTCTGCCATTTTGGCATCTTTGAAGCAGATGTGAAGAACAAGGGGTGGATCCGACTAGGCAACTGAGGGACACTGAATACTAATACCCTGCTTTATTGTCCTTTTTGACTATTGGGAACCATAAGCCACAAAATGAACCTCATTTTGTATTTAGTAGGATTTGAAAGTAGTGTTTGAGACGAACGACTCTGCAATAAAGTGCTTATTGAGGTAATAAAAAAAGGGCTCTTGAAAGTCTTCCCATAGGCTTTCTTTTTGTACCCACAAGAGTCGCCCCCTGCTGGCTAATTCTATTTCATGGTGCACTGTGCTTTTCTGTTTTGGCAAGATTCTCAACACCACTGTCTGAAACGTAACCCCAAACCATGACAGAGCCTCCACTGTGTTTTACAGATGGTTGTAGACACCCACTGTTGTATCACTTTTTCTTTTCTTTTTCACTTTTTCAGTTTTCTGAGTTTTTTAGGGACGTGCACAACATGCTGAGAGGCTCCATATTCAATGTTTTCAGCTACTTTGGGATTCTTTGGGAGACAAAGAAATGTGTTTTGTGAAAGGCTGTCAGAAATAAGGATTCTGCACAGTTATGTGAGGACACAGCATTGGTTTACCAATCATTTCATTGGAATGAAAATGAGTGAAAAAGCAGCAAATGTCCAAAGGAAAAGGTCTGAAAGACCTTCAGAAAGCCTGGAGAACAATTGCTCAGGACCACTTTAAAAAAATTGCAACTCAGGCTCTCAGAAGAAAGTGTAAAGAAACGAGGGATAGTTCAAGGTTTGTTTGTTTTTCACAGTTCTGTATAATGTAAACTGTGTGCTTATATTTGCCTTTATAAGCTGAAATGTTACTCAGTTTAAAACAGCTGCTGCATTGTGATCTAAACTGTGAACATATCGTTTCGGTCTGATGTTTGACTGGTGTTACTGTACGAAACAGGCAGATCTGACTCTACGTACACTTCTCCCACTGTGGGTTTTAACTTATGATATGATTAGACTTAGATGAGGGAAGCCTCGACATCCCCGATAAGTCCCTTTAACCCAGTATGAAATACATCAGTCATAATGGTAAAACAGTTATGCTTTTTCTGTTAAGCATGGTCACAAAGAGTGCAGGGCTCACCTGACCTGAAAAATCAGCACATGTATGCGTCTCTGCTAATATTAAAGTGGCAACTGCCAAGCATATAACAGATATGTTTTTTTCAAATTCAGACTCATTTCCCATGTGTGGTTATTAGTTATGTGTGAGTGAACATGTATATCATAGATTGTCTTGAGTTTTAAACCCACCCCATGCAGCACCTTACATCTGTGTCCACTGCTGCAGATGTTTTCAAGAGAAACAGAGTTTTGTGATATTTATGCAAATGTTGAATGTAAACACATATATATTGAGATAACCCTGCTCTAATTCATTTATTCCACGAAGAACATCAGCTTTGGGACTGTTCAGCCTCAGAATAGTTTTCACTGAGGTAGGTTTGAGCATTAGCTTTCTTCTGTTTCCCAGCCAGAGTCTGTAAACAACGTATTCCCATTTGACAGTAGCTGATATTTATCTATGAAAAGCAGAAGGTTTCTGTCTGTTCTCACGATGCTGATGCTGATTAGGATTTCGGCTATCGATCAGACCAGACAGGCTTTAAATTCTCACCCAATTTAAAGGAATCCGTGCGAGAAAGATGCCGCTGTGTTGCGGTGCTACGACTCTTGCAGCTTGAAGGCAAAAGAAAAGAAAGAAAGTTAGTTCTGCCCATGAAGTCTAGTTTGAACACATCAGACCCCCCTGTGACAGCATGCAGTATTTATCTATAAAAAAACACCTGGGTGCCTTCAAGCTATTTGCAGGAAGAGAAGATTTTTCTTTCACTTTTTTTTTTTTTTTTTTAGTTGAATTATTCAGTAGAAGTCTGCTAGCTGCAAATGAAGGTTTGTTAGGCTATAAACAGTATATGTGAATGGGCTGCACTTAGAGCTGGGCGATATGAGATTTTTTCATATCACGATATGTTTTTTCCATTTCAGGCGATAACGATATCTATCACGATATAAGCCAAATAACTATATTTGTAAGATTTAAATGTGCCGTTGCTCACAAGTAAAATGT
>NW_024582618.1:888488-900591 GCF_018398535.1 Haplochromis burtoni | reverse complement strand
CCGTCTTTTTTTTCTTTTTTCTTTTTCTGGGTCGTAATGACCACCAATTTTAGCTGCACAGCCACAGTCATGAACCCTCCCGGAGCTGTCTCCCACTATCATCTAGCTGAGTCTGGCTGTAGGCATCCAAGTCTCCTTATTATCCCCATGACTGCACCATTTAAACCAAAAACATGTCCACATCAGTTACCCCCCCGACACACACACACTCGTCTCCATGTTCCTGCCATCTCCCCTTATGATCAGTCGCATTTGGAGGTCAAAGCGTGATCTACTTCGCATGTCGTTGTACAGTAAATAGTGTAAGCATCAGGTTTAAACCTAAAGACCTCAGGGACCTTTAAACGCCGCGGCGTCAGCTGCTGTTACTGTCAGCACCAGCAGAGCAGGTTGTGCGTGCCATCCTCATTACTCGCCATGTCTGTCACTCGGCTGGCAACTGGGCCGCCGCATTGGTAGGAAGGAGGGAAATAGGTATTATAGCCGAAGCTGCTCCTTCCGTCTCTCGGCTGACATTTCCCCTTAAACTGTTTATTTACAATACAGAATGAATGTGTGGCGGCCAGGGGAAGCTGGCTGTCAACCGGCATTGTCAACACCGCTGCCTGTCGGCGACGGGAAATTGGCAACTGTATTTCTGCTCCTACAGATTTCATCTCTCTTCGCCGTTGCTCCTCACAGTGTCTTTTTCTTTTCGGTCTCTTTCCTCTATTATCTGTCTGCTCTCTTTAGTAAACCGCTGCGGTAACATGCCTCATACCCTATTTTGACAACCTTCATTTGCAAGTCTGACACTTACGCAAACATGCTGATTAATTCTTGCCTCTGATGAATCTGTGTGAAGCATCTATGTGAATTAACTGTGTGTTGAGGGTGTAAAGGTCCTGTCTTGTAATTGTTAGGGAAGAAATGTATGCGTGTGGGTGTAAGTGTCAGTTTCAGGTTTAAATTTATACTGTAGGAAAACTGCGGGCTAAGTGGTGATGTCTTGGTATAACAAATGATCTTCCTTATCAAAGACTTGGGCAGACTGACGGATTTGTTTGCGTCTCATCGCAGTGGTCCACAAGGAGCGACCCATTCCCCAAAACGAAAAGTTGTAGAAAGTGTCTCATCTAACTTCATCATGTCATCCAGACCTTTACTGATAGCACGTTCCTTGATTCTAATTCCCTGTCTCCTCTCCTCCACAATCCCAACTAAACCCCCAAGAGATGCTTTCTCTTCTCAAGGACTTCTTTCAATCTCACCTAATTTTCTGTCTGCCGTTGCCGCCTCTCCCTCGCTTAATTTCACTTTCCCGTGTCTTTCTCTCACTTACTTTCAAAGCTGACAAATGAAGAGGATAAAGAGTAGGAGGGGGTGGGGGCAGCAAAGGGAGGTGGTGGGGGTGGGGGAGCCAGATATAGAGCTGATTAGATTAGAGAAACATGCTGGACTTGACACTCTCCTAATGAGCACTACAAAGGATTCAAGCTGTGTCTCTGGGGGTTCTTGAAGGATGTTACGCATAATACAGCAGGGAGAAATGTTTAAGTACGCATGTACACGCCTGTGTGCAAAACTCGGAAAGGTGAAGGAGAGGTTGCCTTGGAACTTCCCTGTCCTCTCTCTGTATTTGTGGAGACTAAAGGTGTACTAACTGCAGTTTTCTTGGGTGATTTAATTGTTAGTTTATTCTGTTTTTTGGTAAAAGTCTGACCTCACAGTGGATCAAGTGGAATCTGGCTGATTTCAATCACCAGTTGATTGACTCCAAAGAATAAAAAAAAAAAACAGGGTTTTGGTGCCTTATCCGAGTGCAAATTATGGTAGCAGTGTGATTAAATATAGTAGTCTAGACATTCTTTCCGTGAGCCACATCCTCTGGGCCTGAAGGTCGGAACAGCGATAAACACTTTTGTGTTTTTGCATTGGCTGCTTCTTTTCAGGCATAATGTTGTCTTAATCAGATCTGGGACTGCTTTTTGGGTGACAGAGAGCTCCACTCAGTCCCTAATACTATCTTATAACTTTTAGGCCTGCTGCCCTTTCAAAGAAATTCATTTCAGACACGTCCATCAGTGATCCCACCTGTTGAATTCAGTTACAAGCTTTACATTTCTTCATCTTTTTTGGTAAGGCAGCATTAGGTAAGGTCACTAGTATTGATGAGTCTGCGCTTTTGGAAGAACAAACTAATCACACTAATTGTAATGCACAGAGAAAAAGTGAAGAGACAATGTTACCTTTAACCAGTGCAGGCTTAAAAATGATTGAAACTGTAGAAAATTAATTCTTGAGGTTATCTTTAGCAAAGAAATCGCAGCATGTTTCAGATGATAGTTCACAAGTTTTGGAGTTTAAAGTGTTTTTCTGTGAATTTCTTCTCAGCCATAATTAATGGTATAAAAATACTCACCGTGGCTGCTTCTCAAAAAACCTTTACTTATGCTTCATGGTTCTGGACTGCAGCTATTTGTCCTGCTTATGAAGCTGTTCTCCACCCGAGTCGTGTTGCAGCTTGAAGCAGATCTATTATCACAAGCAGCAGTCCATGCCTGCTTAGTTAGAGTCCCATCCATGATGCTTTCAATGGTGGAACAAGAGATGCTCTGGAGAGGCAGCTGAATGTTAGCTTGGTTACCAGCAGCTAAACTTTCAAAATACCCTCACAACCACTTTATTGGGAACACCTGTAAATGCAAATATCTAATTAGCTAATGACATGGAAACAACTCGATGCATTTAGGCATGTAGACACAATAAGGTCATGATTTCCTTTATGACCACAGTGTACCCATCTTCTGATGGTTGTTTCCAGCAGGGTAATATTCCATGTCACAAAGCTTAGTTTTTCTGAAACGAGTTACTTTAACATGGCATTGTAAACGGATGGCCTTCACGGTCACCAAATCTCAGTCCAATAAAGGACCTTTGGGATGTAATTTGTGGATGCGCAACCAACAAATCTGCAGCAACCTTGTTGAATCTATGCCACGAAGCATTAAGGCTTTCCTTACTGGTCCAATCCAGTACTAACAAAGTGTACCTAATAAATCAGCCTGTGAGTGTAAATTTAAGGGGGCTGTCGACTAGTATTAGTACAGTATAGTTTGTACAGGGCAGATGTATCAGTTGCCAATATGTACTTGGGCAACTGTAGAAAACACTATTTACCTCATTTTGCGTTTGTGAGATTGTATGAGGTATTTAATATAACATCTTCACTAAGATCTTGCCAAACACCAGTGCCACATCAGCACAAGCACAACATGTCGATGCACGCTTGAGTTAGTCACAAATATAGAGGCCACAAAATACAGTTGTTCAAGTGTAGAAAATGTATACAACAGCAAGACCCCAGGCACTGAGGACTCAGTGCAGCTTCGACAGCCAGTCTTTAAAGGAAATTGAGAGAAGTGCTTACAGTGTTGGACAGGCTCAATGAGAACCTGCCAAAGTCTCCTGTCAGGTTTTGAGAATCAGTGTTGCAATCTCATTAAGTGAACAAGGCCTTTCAGTTAGAGCCCCACGGGGAGTGGAGAGCAGCATTGTGTTTTTATTTGCGTATACCCTACATGTGCTGCATATTGCAGGGAGGAAAGTAGGGCAAGACAATGCTGGCATTAAAAATGTTTGTATGAAATGGAATTTTTCGCTATTTCTTATATATGAAAAATCCTTATCATTTATTTCATTTAGTGATGCACAACACATCTGCTTTAACCACTTCTTTCATATTTTATGCGTCCATTTGGGCAAATTACATATAGTGCCATTAAAAAGGGAAGTGAAGAAGAACGTAATGCACGGCTAATGTAACCAGATAATTCTAAATTAAGATTTACACTAAATAACCGAGAGAGAGATTGTGGTCTATTGAAGGACACAGTGGTTGTTCCTGTTTGCTGCTACAGACAGAAAAAACCCATCTGTGACTTAAAAATAATTTCCTTTCAAGTGCAGCAACACATCTTCATCCAAACGAGCTGCAGTTGTTTCACTGGGCCTCTTATCTTACTGCAGTCACTCACACAACACATCACTGTTAGCTGGAGCAAGATATCTTAAATGCAGATGGGGCTTGGATGAGGATTGGTTCGAGCTGTGTCACAGAGATTGTTGATTCATGCTTGTACTATGTCAGCAGATGGCTGTAATTGAGGGCAGGCAGGTGGTGGTGTGAGGAAGCAGAAGGCAGCACAGCGTCCCTGCCACTGTGTGTTGCAACCAGTGCTATTTATTCACATTTATTTATCAGGAGAAACGTAAGTGTGGCTAGATGCTGTTGTTGAGCCCAAAATCCAGTACATTTGATAAGTGTGAACGTTGCATAGAGTAGTCGAGCACAGCGTGACAGTCAATCTCAAAGGGCAGAGGACGTCAACATCTATCGACTATTGTTGTCGTTCTCTCCAGTCTCACAGAGACACTGGATGTTTTACAACATATTTGGAAAAAGCCTCCATTTCTGCACCACCTCATAAATCTGTGCGTTTTTTCGATTTCGACTCTCGCATCTGCTACCGTGCATGACAGATGAGGTTTCCAGACAAACGCGAGTGTCGAATAAATCCAAAACAGCGGTGGAAACTTGAAGTAGTACTCAATTATAAAGTTAGCTGTACAAACTTTATCAGTTGTTTTACATTTTCAAGCCTGTTCAAGTGCTCGATAGAACCTCAGTCCCAGAAATGTTGGGACACTGCGCAAGATGTAAATAACAACAAAATGGAATGATTTGCAAATCTCACAAATGCAGATTTTATTCACAGTAGAACATAGAAAACATGTCAAATGGTTAAACTGAGTCATTTTACTGCTTCATGAAAAATATCAATAATAGCAAGTCGTCTGAAAAACATTGGGACAGGAGCAATAAAAGACTGGAAAAGTAAGTGCTGCTAAAAAGGAACAGCTGGAGGAACATTTTACAGTTAATTGGTTTAACTGTTAACATGTCAGCATATGATCGAGTATAAAAAAAGAGCATCTCAGATTTTCTGAAGTAAACATGGGCAGAGGTTCACCACTTTGGAGAAAAACTGAATCTACAAATGAAGGAAATCTCTCATCATCAACAGAGCATAATGCCATCAAATGATTCTGAAAATCTGGAGAAATCTCTGCATAATTGACAGGGTCGAAAATCAGAAGTGTATTCCCGTGATCTTGTGCGCAGGCTCAGTCAGTGAGCAGTTTCCTGCAACATCAACAAATGCAGGTTAAGGCTGTATCATACAAAGAAGAAGCTTTATGTGAAAATGATCCAGAAACACTGCTGTCTTGACTAGATCCAAACTCATTTAAAATGGACCGAGGCAAAGCGGATAACTGGAAAGCATGGACACCGCGTCTTCTGGTCTAAGAGAAGAGAGACTAGCTGACTTGCTATTAGCATTCAGATAAAAAGCTTGCATCTCTGACGGTAAAACCTGTTCTGTAAATTTACACCTTTTATCTTCTACAATTTAATCCCAAAAAGACATGCTGACAGATTTCTTTCATTTATTACAGCAGCATTTCTTTGTCACGTAGCAAAACTGAGACTTGCTGTTGAAATTGCACTTTTTCTTATATTAGGATATGTCACGGATTAAATATGTAGTTGCATTGGATGTGTTGTGAATAATCTATTGTGAATGACATTGTTTTTATTTACATTTTGTAAAGCGTCCTAACTGTTTTTTGGCATTTGTAATCGAAGATAAGACTATGTAACATCAACACACACACACAGATGAAAGATCAATTGTATCTAATGTGGAATCTCCCTTGATTACCTATTATGTATTCACATTTAGGCGATGTCAAGCATAAACATGTTTTGCTATTCCACTGAGCAAATCCACTGGAGCAGCTGACAAGGTCAGGTACCATCCTAAGGGGCATATTCATGGTGCCAAAATATACAGTAGACTGATTCTCATTCACCCATCCTAAAGAAAATGACCTCATGCAAATTAAAACTTGTAAATAAACGAAGAAAATCAGGTACTGTAATCTGTCTGTACCAGCAAAGTTGCAGAGAGTGCTATCAGCTGGAACAGTTGCCTAACAATCTTTGCGCCCCCGGTTTTTCATCTAAACTTCATTAGTGAGACGGCCTTTGTTTGTATGTAATTGTGGCAGCGGTCAAATATTGTGATTGTGAAATAATTAATCCGCTTTGTTGTGGCTTCAGCTGTCATTTCCTTTCATCAGGATTATACTTGAAAATATCAGGTCAACAGGGAACGAAAAAAGCAAGTTTGAGTTTGTGCTGGCATCAGAGAAAAACCACTTATCTACTTATTGATAATTTGTAAGGCAGTTTTATTCATGCAGAACTAAATTATTTTGATGTCATTTGTGTTTCGCACAAATTAAATTTTTTGCTTGTTTTCGTGATAGTTGTGGAATATCTTATAGGATGGCAATTAAATTCTATCTTGGAGCAAAACTAACAACTCATTTGTTTTGGTGAGTAACATTGAATAAAAATCTAGCATACTTACAAGGAAGCTCAGTGGGCTACAGTTGAATTTGGACTCAGTTTAGCATTAAATTCCAAATAAATGTCAAACTCTCCACCTGCACTCATCCACAGCGACATGGTGTTGCTGTTCAGTAGTTCAGAAGTAATTTGACTACACGGTCAATAGTACCATGTCCGCAAAAAGAAAAGAAAACTGAAAGTATTACTAGTGGTACTATAATGATGTTATGAAAGTGGGCCCAACCAAAAGGACTATTCACTCCATGATCATGAACAACAAGAACAACGACTGTATTAGATATTTTACGTCTGGAAGCTTTACCTGCAGAGGAGTACCAAGTGACAGCTCCAGGATGCATGGTGGTCCAGTGGCAGTACTGTTGCCTCACAGCGTATGGTCCAAACTCTGGCTGGCACCTTTCTGAATACCTCCTCAAACAGTCTGAAAATATTAATGTTTGGTTAATTAGCTCTAAATTAGCCGTAGTTGAGGGTAGATAACGTGCTTTTGTTGCGTAGATTAAGTCGATATGTGACTTGCAGTCTACAAAGCACCTTAAGTGGTCAGTAAGATTGGAAGAGCGTTGTATAAACGTCAGTCCATGTTTTCCCTTTTAATGTTTCTTAAACTCTACACTTTCTCCCACTGTCACGAATAAGATGTTCTTTGGGGAAAGGCTCTTATGTAATGAGCCCTATCTAAATATCCGAGGAAAGATTTGCTCCAAAACTAGGCCAGTAAAATAATTACTCAGATGAATAAAAATGAAAAGAAATATGAGAGGGAAGAGAGAGAGAGGACCGGGGATAACACAAGAGCAGGGGCTGATGGGTTTGTTTGATATAAATTCAAAGTTATAAATAGATTTGAGAGTCACCCATTCTCTGCCCTTTATACACTCTGGGATTGAATTAATTTGGCTCAGAACATTACCCATTTTTGGATGTTTACCCTTTTTGTGAACTCCAGGCTTATAGCATTTTTAAAATTTTTGAGGGGGGGAGGTGTATTTAAAGCAAATAGCCTCGTATGTCTTCACAAACCTGAATCTGGAAAGCGGTCTACACAGCTGTTGCCTGCAACATGTGGACCGAGAGGATACCGCCAGAACACCACTAATCATGTCAGTAACCATGGTGATATGAAGTCGCGCTGTACTGAGCATTCATCATCCTTTGAGCGCTCTCATCATCATCCATATAATCTCTCTCTCACTCTCACGTTGTCCTCATTCACACTTTTAGGCTGTCTTTGGCTCATTTCCACCCGCATACAGTAGAATGCTTTTCTTAATCAAACATCTGTTTTTTAGGTCCAGGTCGTAAATTGTTTGGTTTTATGTTACCTTTAATCATATGTGTGACATTAACACATGCCATGTTGACAATAGGTTTTCTGTTATTCTTCCTTTAGGTACACCCTTTAGAGAAGGTCAGGAGAAAGATCTGAAGGCAGCCTTGAAGGGGACTGATCCCTCCATTCCTCTGGTGTTTGTCAGTGGAAACCATGACCTGGGTAACACCCCCACTCCCAGCACAGTGGAGCAGTATTGCAGGGAGTGGGGGGATGACTATTTCAGCTTCTGGGTAAGCAGACACAAACCATAATTAGTAGTAGCAGCCTGTAGCAGTGGTTGTAGGATGAATGGAATATTATAATGACGGGTACCTGCGAACACCATCTCTGCTCTCACAGGATTAAGAATAGCAAAGGACCAAAAACCCTGCACCTGTTTTGGTGTGTGACATTAAATATGTTTTGGTTCTATTTTCCTCAGCATGTATACAATGTATGGCTAATGTCATTTAGACTACTTTTGGGCATTAGACTTCCCTGTACTTTGATATTGCAGTTAAAAAATATATGTATATCACGGTGTGGTCCAGTTTTTATGGTGGCCATTTGGACCTCTTTTACCAGAAGTTGTACAAGGGAGCTTTGTGACGATGCATATTTCAGTTATAGCAACTGTTTCTTGGTAACATAACAAACTTTGATGTGGTGCCATGGGCACACAGTTGGTAAACTTAAAAGGATTACTAATTAGGATTGCAAAGTTTTTTTAGATTAGGCCTGCAAAGGGCAAACATAAGACCAGAATGCATAGTATATGGACAGTATATGGTTCCTTAAAGGCCTTGCAATTTGTGACATGGCTAATGAGTTTTATACATGTAGTTTAAAATGCATGCCAGATAGGGCTGGGCCATATTATACCGTTCACGGTAATACCGGTATAATGTTAGGCAACGATAGGAAAATGAAATATCGCGATAGAACATGAGTAAAACGCGCATGCGCAGTGCCTTTGTTTTCATACGCACATGGCCGATTGTTGAGTGAAACAGATGAACCAGAATTGGTTTGTAAAAATGGTGCAACTTCAGTGATGTGGAACTGGTTTGGTGTTTGTCCGTCAGATACACGACAAAGCACATTTTTTTGCAGAACATGCAAGCGGCCGTCGGACTAAGATGCTCTTAAATCTGGGAGTAATCTGGGTCCTAAACTCCGTATGCTTCAGGTCAAACGAACACTGCAGCATCACTGAGAGTTAAAAACTGTCTAAATTCTTTCATCTTTAATAAAACGATCAGCATTGCTGCTTTACCAGGTGTAACTATGAAGTTTAACTTCCAGGCATCCATGAAAACAAAAGTTATTACATTTAACGGAGTTAGAAGTTAGCAGGAAGCTAGCGGAAGTTAGCTCGCTAGTTTCGCTAGTTACCTAAGCATGATATTGCATGTTCTGACTGAGAGATTTCTGAAAAAAATCAAACGTACAGCTCTGCTATCACTTCCAACATAAATGAAGACAGGAAACTAAACAGCAGTGACGTTTGTAGGGTTACTGAAGTTGGGCTAGCTGGTATATAATTGATGTGCTACGTGATCGCTAGCGACACAGCTATGTTAGCATAACATAAACAGTGAAGCTGGAGGACGAACACTAACACTTTTCCACTTATAAAAGTTAACGTTAAGGTTCCTGATAGTTAGAGACAAATGCAATCGCATGGCAGGATGCTGTAAACGGACCAAACTTCAGTCAGGAGAACAACTGAGATAATCCATCCACAATACGAGGTTAGTCATTAATATACTGCAACAACATGGGAATAGAGCAGCTGCCAGAGAATTCAACATTAATGAATCAATGGTACAGAAGTGGAGGAAGCAAGAAGAATGAGTTTAATAAAGTTTGATTTATCTGACTGCTTTGTTTCGCTTAATGTGCCTTATAATCCCGTGCACCTTATGGTCCGAAAAATACGTACTGCACACTGCAGTTTAATGTTGCAAAGCACCTCTTTTTAACTTCAGTGGATATTATACATGGTTATGCTCAGGATATGTCAGCCCATTTCTACTGGAAATGCCTTTTGGTTAAACTTTCAGCAAGGAATTTGCATTTGCACTGTTACATTTTTATAAAGCTTTAATGTACATAAAAACCAGCTTCTTGTTTAAGTGAAAATAAATGATAGGTTGTCTTTTTGCGCTAGTAATGTTGTGGAGTTGTATTTTGTCTCGCATCAATTATATCGTCAGTTATATCGTTATCGCAAATTTTCAAATATATATCGTGATAAATATTTTTGGCCATATCGCCCTGCTCTAATGCCAGAGGTATTTTGCTAAAATTCTGCATGGTTGGAGTGTTTTTGCCACACCGCATTCACCAACATTTTTATTTTCAGCAGTTAGGTTTGGATAATCTATAGGAATATAATATTAAATTGGGTGTAGGGACGGCAGATGAAATGGGAAATAATTCAAGTTGTTGTTTTCCTCTCTTGTTTTCTTTTTCTCACACTTTTGCCGTCTCAGGTGGGCGGAGTTCTCTGCCTGGTTCTGAACTCCCAGCTGTTCTTCGACGCCTCGGCCTGCCCTGAGCTGAGGGAGGCTCAGGAGGCCTGGCTGGAGGCGCAGCTGAGCAGAGCATCCTCCTCCTCTTCTACGGTAGGATGGCATGACCCCAGCGTGATTGAGCCTTTTTAAGCATGTGGGCACATCATTTGAATTTCTGTCTTTAGAGATCTTGTGATGTAATCATCGCTCACATCTGTCTCCGTTTAGGAACCTAAACCCAAACACATCCTGATATTTCAGCACATTCCCCTGTACCTAAAGAGTCCTGATGAAGAGGATGACTACTTCAACCTGCAGAGGACAGTCAGGCAAAACCTGCTGGACAGGTTCAAGAAAGCAGGTAGGAGACCAGAATACAGAAAATTATGGGGGTTTTCTGATTTCCTCTCGTTAAAAATTGGCAGCCTAGTTCAGGTTTGTGCATTTGGTTAGAATTAGAAGTCGCAGAATAGATAAATCAATTTTACTATCTTAAATGTCAAGCATCTCTGGCTTCCACAGCTCTGAAATAAGAGCATTATTATTTGTTCTTTTCTTTTCTTTTAGAATAATGGATTTAGGCCAATGTGAGTGGTCTTAAGTTTCTTGTCTTAATACGCCTTAGCTGCTATTCCTATTAAACCTGTTCATTTTAAGCATATCTCACTGAAGCACAGTTAAGATCCCAGCCCAGAGGATTAATATGTCATTATCCAGCAGCCTCAGGAAGAGCTGTTGGCGCGCACACACACACACACACAATGCAGACATAATTGAATTAATTATTCCATTCACTTCCTATAAGGAGAATAAATCCTTAATCAATCCATTGTTGTAAGCTTATAAGAGAACGATACAAAAGTAGTGGGCAAAAAAGAAAAAAATAACCCTCCCTCAAGGACAACACGTCTTTAGGCAGAATCTCAGCGAAGGTGCGTCAGCCGGCTTTGCGCTGCTGACTGACAGCAGCCACCACTCAGTGCCGAGCTTTTCAATCATGCATCAAGGTGACAGACGGTGGATGGTTTTAATTTCATTATCCATCCATTATTTCTGCACATATTTAACCATGTTGGCCCGTCTTGGTCTGATGACCCTTCTCTCTCATAATTGATCTCTCCTCCAGGGCAACACTGCTTAAAATTTTAAAGGGCAGTCTCTACAAGCTTTTTCTTATCATGAGCAGGAGGGTATTGCTGTAGAATGAGCTGGTGCCCTTTTTCTTACCCGCACTCTTGTGCCCTGCTAGCAATTATAAACACGGGCCACATACAGAGCAAGCGCTCCATGAACTACGAGCACGTAGATTCATACTGACAACAGACGTGCAGACGTGCTGATTTTTAAATATATGGTATGATTTTCTCAGGCGCTTAAGTGCGATGTGTGATACTCCTTTATTAGAGCAAGGTAAGGAATACTCAGTATCCATGTTTCCTCTGACTCTTATCTATACTCTTATCATGAGTATAAGCCTTTTTCCCTTCTTCAGATGAATGCGCTGTCTGAGAATTTTTCAGGTCAGGGGTGTCAAGGGGTATTTTCAATAATCAATCTGAAGTCAGATTGTTGTATAAGAAAGATGAACTATAGATATGTGTCTGATCTTAAAAAACCCCCGAAAAAATCTGGTTTTCCAGATTGGAGAACAAGATGGCTGCTAGGGTGCAGACACACAGCTTGGCAGGTCCTGTGCGTTTGCCTAAAAAACCATCTAAAAACCCCTGGATCTTGACATCAACTTGTCTTTTTGTTTTTATACATTTTTATCTTCTGTGGAGTTCGACA